>NC_046161.1:16599465-16735444 GCF_011064425.1 Rattus rattus | reverse complement strand
ATCAAACAACTGAAATCAACCAAGTGAAACAAAAAGAACTATACAAAGAATGAACAAAACCAGGAGCTGGTTCCTTGAGAAAATCAACAAGATAGATAAACTCTTAGCCAGACTAACCGAAGGGCACAGAGAGAGTATCTAAATTAATGAACTCAGAAATGAAAAGGGAGACATAATGGAATCATAGAAAATTCAAAAAAATCATCATAACCTACTACAAAAAACTATATTCAACAAAACTGGAAAATCTGGAAGAAATGGGCAATTTACTAGACAGATACCAGGTATCAAATATAAATCAGGATCAGATAAATCATCTAGTCTCATAACTCCTAAAGAAATAGAAGAAGATATTAAAAGACACCCAACCAAAAAAAAAAAAAAAACCCACAGGTTCAGATGGGTTTAATGCAGAATTCTATCAGACCTTCATAGAAGACCTCGTACCAATATTGTCCAAACTATTCCATAAAACAGAAACAGAAGGAAATCTACACAATTTCTTCTATGAAGCTACAATTACACTTATAACTAAACCACACAAAGACACAACAAAGAAAGAGAACTTCAGACCAACTTCCCTTATGAGTATCAATGCCAAAATACTCAATAAAATTATTGCAAAGCGAATACAAGAACATATCAAAACAATCAGACTGCTCCCAAACCCCGTAGGAGAGCGAGCTCACCGCCCGGACAGGTGGGCACTCCTGAGACTGCAGAGCGGAAGAGATCACCAACACTGCCCACCACTGCCCACATACCTGGCCCAAGAGGAAACTGTATATGGCCTCTGGGATCCGGTAGATAAGGGCACTGGAGCAGCAGGTCTCCTGCGCCGAGACACCGCCGGAACCTGAAGGGACTGACCAGAAAAACAGTTCTCTGCACCCAAATCCCGTGGGAGGGAGAGCTAAACCTTCAGAGAGGCAGACACGCCTGGGAAACCAGAAGAGACTACACTCTGCCCACATTTCTGACTCCAGAGGAAAACACCAAACACCATCTGAGACCCTGGTGCACCGGGGCTCCCGGAAAGGGCG
This sequence comes from Rattus rattus, assembly GCF_011064425.1. NCBI lineage: Eukaryota > Metazoa > Chordata > Mammalia > Rodentia > Muridae > Rattus > Rattus rattus. The sequence goes on along the minus strand of NC_046161.1, from coordinate 16,734,401 downwards.
GCGCAGGTCCTCCTGGTTACTGCCCTCGAGGAGAGCTCATAAGCAACACCCCACGAGCAAACTTGAGTCTCAGGACCACAGGTAAGACCAACTTTTCTGCTCCAAGCGACCTGACTGGTGGCCTCAGGACACACAGAGGCAAAATTCCTCTCGACCAGACACTTCCGGTTTTTAGCTGGATTCCCAAGCTCGCTGATCCCTGCTGGCAGCTCACTGCTCCCATTTTAACATTTTAAATGTTATCCCCTTTCTTCCTCTCCAACATCCCCTCCCTGTGCCCCTGCTTCTAGGAAGATTTTCCCATTCCCACCCACCTACTCTAACCTCAACGCCCTATCATTACTCTACATTGGGGGAAAAAATCCTTCACAGGACCAAGGGGTTTTCCTCCAATTGATGCTGGACAATGCCATCCTCTGTCACATATGTGGCTGTAGTCATGGGTCCCACTATGTATACTCACTAGTTGGTGGTTAAGTCCCTGGCAGCTCTGGTGGAGTTTGTTTGGTTGATATTATTGGTCTTTCTATGGTGTTGCAACCACCTTCAGTTCCTTCAGTCTTTTCTCTATCAATGGGGTGCCCTAGTTCAGTCCAATCGTTAGCTGCGACCATCCTCATCTGTAACAGTAGGGTTCTGACAGAGACCCTCGGGAGACAACTCTATCATGCTCCTGTCAGGAAGCACTTGGCATCAGCAATAGTGACTGGGTTTGGTGGCAGCATATCAGATGGATCCTCTGGTAGGGAAGTCTCTGGATGCCCTTTCCTTCAGTCCCTGCTCTACTCTTTATCCCTGTATTTCCTCCCATAAGTATCTTATTCTCCCTTCTAAGAAGGGATGAAGCACGCACATTTTGGTCTTCCTTCTTCTTGGGCTTCATATGATCTGTGGATTTTTTCTTAGGTCTTCCAAGCTTTTGGGCTAATATTCACTTATCAGTGAGTACATACCATTTGTGTTCTTTTGTGACTGTGTTATCTTACTTGGGATGATATTTTCTAGATCCATCCATTTGCCTAAGAATTTCATGTAGTCATTGTTTTTAATAGCTGAGTAGTACTACATTGTGTAAATATAGGACATTTTCTGTATCTATTCCTTTCTTGAAGAACATCTGGCTTCTTTCAAGCCTCTGGCTATTATAAATAAGGCTGCTATGAACATGTGTCCTTGTTATATGTTGAAGCATCTTTTGGGTGTATGCCTAGTAGTAGTATAGCTGGGTACTCAGGTAGTGCAATGTCCAATATTCTAAGGAACTGCCAGAGTGATTCCCAGAGTGGTCATACCAGCTTGCAATCCCACCAGCAATAAAGGAGTGTTCCTACTTCTCTACATCCTCACCAGTATTTACTGTCACCTGAGTTTTTGATATTAGCCATTCTGACTGGTGTGAGGTGGAATTTCAGGCTTGTTTTGATTTGAATTTTCCTGGATGACTAAGGATGTTGAACATTTCTTAGGTGCTTCTCAGCCATTCTGTATTTCTCAGTTGAGAATTCTTTGTTTAGCTCTGTACCCCATTCTTGAGTTTGATTTATTTGATTCTGTGAAGCCTAACTTCTTGAGTTCTTTGTATTGACTAGATATTAGTCCTCTATCATGCAGAACTGGTAAAAAAAATCTTTTCCCAATCTGTTGGTTGCTGTTTTGTCCCATTGACAATTATCTACTTGCCTGTCTCTGTACTAATACCATGCAGTTTTTAATCACTAATTGCTCTGTAATACAGCTTGAGGTCAGGGATGGTGAGTCCCCCAGAAGTTCTTTTATTGTTGAGGATAGTTTTTGTTATCCTGTGTTTTTTTGTTATTCCAAATGAATTTGCAAATTTCTCTATCTCTATGAAGAACTGAGTTGTAATTTTGATGGGGATTGCATTTGAATCTGTAGATTGCTTTTGGCAAAATGGTCAACTTTACTATATTAATCCTGCCAATCCATGAGCCTTGGAGGTCTTTCCATCTTCTGAGATCTTCTTCAATTTCTTTCTTCAGAGACTTGAAGTTCTTGTCATACAGATCTTTCACTTGCTTTGTTAGAGTCACACTGAGGTATTTTGTGTTATTTGTGACTATTGTGAAGGAAGTCATTTCCCTAATTTTATACTATTTTAGGACTATTGTGAAGGATGTCATTTCCCTAATTTCTTTCTCAGGCTGTTTATCCTTTGAGGAAGGCTACTGATTTGTTTGAGTTAATTTTATACCCAGCCACATTGCTGAAGATGTTTATCAGGCTTAGTAGTTCTCTGGTAGAACTTTTGGTCTCTCTTAAGTATATTATCATATCATCTGCAAATAGTGATATTTTGACCTCTTCCTTTCCAATTTGTGTCCCTTTGACCTCCTTTCATTGTCTGATTGCTCTGGCTAGGACTTAGAGTACTATATTGAATAAGTAGCGAGAGTGGGCAGCCTTGTCTAGTCCCTGATTTTAGTGGGATTGCTTCAAGTTTCCCTCCATTTAGTTTAATATTAGCTACTCATTTGCTGTATATGGCTTTTACTATGTTTAGGTATGGGCCTTGAGTTCCTGATCTTTCCAGGACTTTTATCATAAAGGGGTGTTGAATTTTGTCAATTGCTTTCTCTGCATCTAATAAAATGATCATGTGGTTTTTTTCCTTGAATTTGTTTACATAGTGGATTACATTCATGGATTTCCATATGTTGAACTTTCCCTGCATGCCTAGGATGAAGCCTACTTGATCAGGATGGATGATTGTTTTGATATGCCCTTGGATTCGGTTTGCAAGAATTTTATTGAGTATTTTTACATTAATATTCATAAGGAAATTTTGTCTGAAGTTCTCTTTAAATGATTAAATGGGTCTTTAAATGATTTAGGTATAAGTGTAATTGTGGCTTTATAGAAGGAATTGTGTAGTGCTCCTGTTTGTATTTTGTGGAATAGTTTGGACATTGTTGCTTATAAGGTCTTCTATGAAAGTCTGATAGAATTCTGCACTAAACCTCTCTGGTCCTGGGTTCTTTTTGGTTGGGAGACTTTTATTAACTACATCTGTTTCTTTAGGAATTATGGAACTGTTTAGATGTTTTGTCTGATCCTGATTTAACTTTGGTACCTGGTATCTGTCTAGAAAATTGTCCATTTCCTCCAGATTTTCAAATTTTGTTGAATATAGGCTTTTATAGTAGAATATGATGATTTTTTTAATTTCCTCAGATTTTGTTGTTATGTCTCCCTTTTCATTTCTGATTCTGATAATTTGGATCCACTCTCTGTGCCCTCTGGTTAGTCTGGCTACAGGTTTATCTATCTTGTTGATTTTCTCAAAGAACTAAGTCCTGGTTTTGTTGATTCTTTGTATAGTCCTTTTTGTTTCTACCTGGTTGATTTCAGCCCTGAATTGATTATTTCTTGCCTTCTCCTCCTCTTGGGTCTATTTGCTTCTTTTTTAGAGCTTTTAGGTATGCTGTCAAATTGTTAACAGAAGGCAATGACAGAAAGTGCTTCTGTCCCTGGAATAACAGCTGCAGGACCAGTTATCACTCCCACAAAGGTGCAGTTGACTCTCAGTGGATTGACAGCAAGGAAGAGGGGCAGAAACAGACCCACAAGGTGGAGGCTGCAGTTACAAGGGTGGACGTTGCTGTTGGGGATCACCCTGAGAGGCAGGTCAGGTTCCAGAGGAGGGCAGAGAGGTTAGAACACATGCCCTTGCAGGAGCTTTCACACACAGCTTTTGAGTTGCTTAGGTTCAGTGGTGAGCCTGGGAATGCATAAACTAAACTGAACTGTTTATTCATTCTGCCTTTCTGATTTTGGTTTTTTTTTATCTTGGACACTGTCTCAATTACAACAGTTGAAACATTGGGCTTTGTGTCCTGTCGGGACGGGTGCAGTACAGATCACATTTAATATGAAAGACACCAGAGGTTGCTGGAGACTTAAGTCAGTGGTTAAGAGTTCTTTCTGTGGCTGTTTATGGGCTGGATCCCATATGCAGCCACCAAACCCAGACAATATTGTCAGTGCCAAAAAGTGCAAGCTGACAAGAGCCTAGTCACCAGAGAGGCTCACCAGAGCATGACAATATAGAGGCAAATGCTAGCACCAAACCACTGAACTGAGATCGGGGTCCCCCTTGGAGAAGTTAGAGAAAGGATTGAAGGAACTGAAGGGGTTTGCAACCCCATAACAATAATACCAACAAGATAGTAATAATAATACTAACTAACCAGGGACTAAACCGCCATCCAAAGAGTACACATGTACAGACCCATCGCTCCAGCTGTATATGTAGCAGAGGACGGGCCTTGTTGGGCACCAATGGGAAGAGAAGCCTTAGTCCTACCAAGGCTTCATGCCCCAGTGTAGGGGAATGTCAGGGTGGGGAGGAGGGAAGGAAGGGGTGGGTGAGTGGGTAGGAAAACACCCTCATAGAAGAAGGGGGAGGAGAATGGGATAGGGGGTTTATGGACAGGAAAATAGGAAAGGAGATAACATTTGAAATGTAAATTTTAAAATATAGCCATTAAAAAAATAAAAAGAAAGTACTCCCCCCAAAAAAGTTCTTTCCAGTATTCTGGACGACCTGAGTTTGGTTAGCAGCATCTTCATTGGGCAACTTAAAACCACCTACCTATATGTTCCAACTGCAAATCTCCCCACTCTCCCTCTTCTTCTCTCCAAGTCTGGGGCCGGGAGGGTGGGGAGGAAGAGATGGCTCAGCAGATAAAGGTGCTTGCTGCCAACTTTGACAGCCTGAATTCAATCACCAGGACCCACAAGGTCAAGGGAAAGAACCAACTCAACCTCTGATCACACACATGCACAGACTTACAAAAATGGATAAAGAGATAAAACTTTTTTTAAGAAGGTGAAAGAAAGTAAATTACCAGAGCAAGCAGAAGAGAATCACCACCCCACCCTGACCTCAGGAAATGGGGATCACTTTAAAGCAGTTGAAAGTTGTCTGGGCTAGCTGAGTAGAGTTGCATTTGAGAAGATAAGAAGGCAGCTTATTGTCTTGAGACAGTTGATCTTACAATGCCACTTGTCCTCCAGAGACTGGCCATTTGAGATGAAGTCCAGAACCATTAGAACTTCGCAAATCACTGGGTCAGACCAGGGTCCAAGCTGTCAAGGTCGGTTTGCTAGGAGTGATAACATTTTTTTAATATTTGTTAATATATCTATTCTGTGTGGGGGTGTGGGCGTTCTGGCTTGTGCCACTCCAAGGATGGCAGTGGAAGGCAGAGAGCAACTTGAATCAGTTCTCTCCTTTCACCATGGGAGTCCCAGGGACCTAACTCAAATCATTAGGCATGGCAGAGAGCGTCTTTATCCACCAAATCAATTCATGACTAATTTTTTTTTCTTTTTGTATTTGGCTTTTCCTCCTTTAGTTTTTAATTTGTGTGATGTGTGTGTACACACGAGTGCATATGTAGGCTAGAAGAGAGCATATGCTCTCCTGAGAGGCATTAGAGGAAGTAGTGAGCACCCCAACATGGGTGCTAGGAACCCAACTCCCTGCAAAGGCAGGCTTCCTTACCTTGCTGAGCTTTCAGCCTTACCAACCTTTTAAAATTCTTACCTTTTTCTTTTATTTTCCCCATACTATGATCTTGTTTGTAAACTGTGATTTTTTTTTCTTTGAATATGAATTACGTGTCATTCAATGAGTTCAGGTTCTTACTTACATGTCACTGATGCCAGGCTATCTCCACTATGCAGGAGTGTCTAAAGAGTTTTCTCTAGTAATACTTTAGAGCACTTTGGGGTGGGTTTTTTTTTTGGGGGGGGGGTGTTTGTTTTTTGGAGGTGCATGTATGAAGTGAATAAAATATCTTAGGCCAGGCACAGTGGCACATGCCTAATTCCAGGGTTTGAGAGGCAAAGATAGGCCTCTCCTAGAGGGTGAGCTCCAGGACAGCCTGTCTCAAGAATCAAATTAAACAAAACAATAACTACTAGGCACTGGGGAAAGCAAGATGGGTATGAATGTTTGCATCCACTAAAAAGGTGTGAATGGCTACACTGTGGGTAGGGCTCATTCTTGTGACGCTTCTTAGCTGCTGCCATCAGCATTTCATTTCTGTCCACTGCAGTCGAGCAGTATCAGCATGAACAGCACGATGTTGCTATCTGCATAGGCTTGTGTGCTTCCTTTAAACCCACAGCTTTGTCAGACTCACCTTATGACTCTCCAGTAGTACAGGGGCAGCTTTTCCACACTGACCTTCCTCTAACTCCTTCACCATTTTGTCGTGTAGCTTATCCGTTGTTTTTGAAGATTCTTGTTTATTTTTGTTTGAGGCAGAACCCTGTGTAGCCCTAGCTGTCTGGAATTTCCTCTTTAAACAAGGCTGGCCTCAAACTCAGAGACCCCTCACCCCCCGCCTCTGCTTCCCTGAGTGCTGGGAGGAAAGGTGTGTGCCAGCACTGCACAGTGTCTTTATCTTGTATGAGACGAAGATGAAAGGCCTGCTCTAACCCTGCGGGTTACATGCATGCTCTAACCCTGTGCGTTACATGCATGCTAGAACAGGATTTCAGATCCCCTGGTGCTGGAATTAACAGGGTGTTTGTTTGTTTGTTTGTTTGTTTGTTTGTTTTTTGTTTTTTAAGATTTAGCTGGATGTGGTATTAAGAATTTTAACAGTCTGAGACCTGCCTGGTCTACATAGTGAGTTGCAGGCCAGACCTTGTCTCAATCAACCAAGCAAGCCTGTGTTTTTATCTTGTTACTTTTGTATTGCTATGAAGAAACACCATGACCAAGGAAAGTTTAAAAAGAACGCATTTAATTCTGGGCTTTGCTTACAGTTTCAGAGGCTGAATATAAAACCAACATGGTAGGGAGTGTGGTAGAAGGTATGGCACTGGACCAGCAGCTGAAAGTTTACATATTAAGACAACCATGAGGCATAAAGGCTAGGTATGGCATGGGATTTTGAAACCTCAAAACTCACCTTTAAGTGAGACTACTTCAACAAGGCAATACCTTCTAATCCTTCCCTAAGCAGCTCCATCAACTAAAAGTATTCAAATGTATGAGCCTACAGAAGCCATTTTTATTCAAACCACCACATTCCACACCCCAGCCCCCAAAGGCCTGTAACTGTCTCATAATGCAAAAATGCACTAATCCAACCTCAAGGCTATCTCCTGTAAAATCAAAAAGGAATTTTTTCCTACTATACAATGGCATAGAATATACATTACCATTCCAAAAGAGAAGGAAAGTGGCATAGTGGGGGAAAATTAACAAGCAAGACAGAAACCTGGCAGACCCAGCTTTGATGGGTTTCCTTTGCATCTCCCAATCCTTGGAGCTTTGGTGATATCAACACACCTCTCTGAGCTGGTTCCATTCTGTGTTGCTCTCAACAGTTATCCTATGGCTCTGGCATCTCCAAAATCCTGGGGTCTCCAACAAAATCCAGCTTCACTTACTCAGCTTCACACAATGGCCTCTTTGGGCCTCCAAATAAAGACTCCTGTGCCAAACCCCTGACTTTCCCAGCTTTCCTTACCAGACAGGAAGATTCAAACACTTTTCTCCTGCATCCTTCATGACTCTAAATCCAGAACCACTTGGCTGACTCTGATTGGGTTGGAGAACTTGGCCCACTCCTTGAATTACACTTGTATAAGCTTTGATTTGTTGATGCTTTCCTTTGTTGAATAAATTTTCTTTTGCTTTAGAAAACTTCTTAAGCATTTTCTATTACAAGTTGGACATTTGGCTGGGTGGAGTCTTGCCCCAAGAGAATCACTCCCTTTATTCCATTTCATATCAGGACTTTCTTTAAACTTTTCATCTCCTTAAGTGTAAGATTTGACTCCAACATTAAATTTCCTGGTGTTCTTTTCCTTCACATTTTGTACTTCCCTTTTTGTTCCACTTGCTTTTTCATTGTAGATCTGCATAAGAGTGACCATAAATAATTTTATCTTACTGTTTCTTTGCTGTGAAGAGATACCATGACCAAGACAACTTAAAAAGAATTTCATTGAGGGCTTGCTTACAGTTTCAGATGTATCCATGACCATGATTGGGAGCATGGCAGCACGTAGGCATGGTGTGGTACTAGAGCAGCTCAGTTTACAACTTTATCACAAGTTGGAAGCAAAGAGTGAGCCTGGCATGGGCTTTTGAAACCTCACAGTGACACACCTCCTCCAACAAGGCCTCTCAATCCTTCCCCAAAACAAACTATCAAGTAAAAACCAATCATTCAAAATAGGAGCCTATTAGTGTTATTCTCATTCAAACCACACGCCTGTTCTTTGTTTGTATGTGTGTGTGTGTGTGTATGTATGTATGTATGTATGTATGATGTTATGTGCACCAAATAAATACCTGATGCCTATGGAAGTTAAAGGAGTTGGGGGCACTGATTGTGTACTACCAGGTATGTGCTAGGAATTGGGTCCAGATCCTCTGCAAGATCAACAATTCTTAACCACTGAGCAATCTCCCTAGCCCCACTCTTTGACATTCTTATACATGTATAATGTATTTTGGCCACTTTCACATTGCTTTCATCTCTCAGTGTCACTGAACTCCATTCCAACAAGTCCCTTCTATATGTTTGTGTATGTGAATGCCCCAAAACCATTGGAACTGTTCATGAGCATAGGTGGGGACTAATTACTGAAGCATGGACAAATTACAGGTAAATACACCACTGGGGAGAATGACTCTTCTCCTAGCAATCACTACGCTCTTTAGAGGTTTTTGTTGTTGTTTCTGAGTTCTTAGCTGTCACAAATATTAATCTTATCAATATACAACATTGGCAGCCAGGGTTCCCTCACAGTATATAGTAGGCAGGCTGTAACATCTTTCCTGTCCAGCTATGCCCCAGAACTCTTAACTGTTACATTAAGCAGATCATCTATATGAAGGTGGCCAATCCACTTGTGTTTTTCTGGAACTTAAGGAACTGTCCTTGGACAAAGCTGAGAGGAGATTTCTCCTCAGGCTACGGCCTTCACAGTATCAGTGTATATTAAATATTAGCCAGTGGAGACTGGAGAGATGGTGCAACAGTTATTATCACTCACTGCTCTTGCAGAGGACCTGGGTTCCATTCCCAGCATCCACATCAGGTACCTCACTATTACCTGTAATATCATCTCCGGAGTATCTCTTATGCTTTCTTCTAAGCTTCTTCAGAGACCTGCATTTATAGGGTGCACATAAATTCAAGCAGGCACACATGTGTTGTCTGCAAACCCATGTTAACAATAACAGTCCTCAAGTAGCATAGTTGGTGTGACCACATTTAACCCCATCACTCAGGAGACAGAAGCAGGCTAATGTGAGTTCAAGGCTAGCCTGGTCTACAGAGTGAGTTCCAGGACAGCCAGGGCTACACAGAAAGACTGTGTTAAAGAAACAAGCAAACAAACAAGGGTTGAGATGACTCAGCAGCCAAAATTGCTCTTTCAGAAAATCAGCATTTGGTTCCCAGCACCACTGCTGGATGGTTCGCAACCAATAACTACAGTTCTAGGAGATCCAATAACCATACACATGGGGAACAAACACATATAATAAAATGAAAAAAATATGGCATACAGAGTGGAGTTTTATTCAAAGAAAAAAACTAGGCAATTTGTAGGGAACGTGATGGAACCAAAAGGCTTACTAAGCAAAATAAGCCAGAGCCAGAGCCAAATAACTATTTTCTCTCATGTACAGAAAAAAAATTTTAAAGATTTGAAAGTAGAGAAGATGGGGGCCTTAGGTGCAGGAGATCAGAAGAAGACAATACAAGGTGAAGGTGTTTATAATAAGTGAAGTACATTATATACTCATCTGAAAAGGTTAATGTAGTTGTAAAGAGTTCTTGCCTAGTGTGTATGAAGGTCCAGGTTCCATCCTCAACACCAAACACTCCCTATGGCTACAGTACGCTGGGAGTAGAGGCAGGTCTGAGTTCACGTTCATCCTTGACCACACACCAAATTTGAAGACAGTCTGAAATACGTAAGACAGCCCCCTTCCTCCCGCCCTCTAGCTGTCTCTCTCTCTCTCCCTCTCATACACACGGAAAGAGAAGGGGTGGGGAGGAAGGGAAGGGAGGAGGGGGAGGAGGAGGGAGGGAGGGAGGGAGGGAGGGAGGGAGGGAGGAGGGAGGGAGGGAGGGAGGAGAGGAGGGGAGGGGGGGAGGAGGGAGGGAGGGAGGAGAGAGGGAGGGAGGGAGGAGGAGGAGGAGGAGGAGGGAGGGGAGGATAAACATGACAAAAACTTAAGACACTTTCTTGAAACGCAAGTAGACAGTGAGAGAGAGAGAGAGAGGGAGAGAGAGAGAGAGAGAGGCTGAAGAGATGGTTCAGCAGGTACTTCCTGTTCTTGCAAAGGACTCTTTAACTGCAAGTGCCCAAGTAGTTAATTAGCTCACATCACCCTGTAATTCCAGCTTCCAGGGGATCTAACACACTCATCTGACTGCCTCGGGTACATGTATACACTTATACATATATGATGTGTGTATGCACACACACATACACATTAAATTTAAAGTTATGTGTGTTCTGTATTATTTGTCAAAATGCCTGACAGAAGCAGTATTTTTAAAAAGAAAAGTTTGAGGTCATGGAATGAGAGGGTAAAATCTCTCATGGCAGGAAAGGCATGGTGGCTGGAGTGGTTCTGCAGCAGCAGGAGCCTCTAGTGGAGACTGTTCATACCTTGGCAGATCAGAATAGAGGTGGACCAAAATTGTTGGCAAGTATAACCTTCAAAGACTAACCCCTACCCACTGTCTTCAAAAACAGTGCCACCAGCTGGGGGAGAGCACATGTCCAAACACAAAGGCTTAAAGGGGACATCTGACTTTCAAAACACAGCTTTCAAACAAAATTCAACCTGGCTTCAATTATGCTACACTGGCTGATCTTCCAGAAGACCTGAGATAAATTTCTAGCAACCACATGGAGGCCATAGACATGTACCTGGTTCACCGAGATACATTTTGGCAACTCAAACATACAAAAACCAAACAAAACCTCTGCACATTAAATGTATTACACTTGGAATCTGAGACAGACAGACAGATAGATAGATAGATAGATAGATAGATAGATAGATAGATAGATGGATGGATGAATGGATGGATGGATGGATGGATGGATGGATGGATGGATGGATGGATGGATGGACGGACGGACGGACGGACAGTCAATCATGAAGTAAACCACAACAGAGACTGCCAGTGATTAAGGTTTAGGAGAAACAAGGAGATAACCACTTAAGAGTAGACCTAATGTTACATCACTATCGTGACAACAGTGAATGACAATTATACTGTCCACTGAAAACTAAGACATTAAGTGTTGGTTAAGTGGCCCATTTAAGCTCCTGACAAATGAAGACTCTATGAAGCCTAAAATGGGCTTTCCTGGTTACACTCCAAGAGAAGTCCCTGCCACATCAATCAGCATTTTCTGCGATACATATAAACATTCTTTTCCAGAGCCTATACAACTAGGTATTTTGCAATTTGCTAAGACATTACATGTTTTCATATCAAATATAAAATATAACTATGTAGACCAGGCAAGTTGGCTCAGGAGGGAGAGTTGCTTACTTCCAAGCCCAACACCACCTAAGTTCAATTCCCAGGACCCACAGGATGGAAGGAGAAAGTCAATTCCTGAGTTGTTGACCCCAACATGTCATGTTGTATATCCCAAGCCCAAATAAAAAAACAACTGTACTATACAAAAATAACTGTGTCAGATGAGAGATATATTTAGTCTGGATCTAGATTCAGCAGACAGAATCAGTGCCAATTCTAACTGTATTAACACAATGGAGCTTTTTATTTTTGAGGCACAATTGGAAGCTAGAGGTATGTGGATGCACAATGAGACTCTCTCAAAAGCTAAACTCAATCTTGTCTAAGAGTTATTTTTAAAATAAAGCTTGATGAGTCTACTGCAAGATTTTTTTATACTGTACCATGTGAAATTAAATATACTCTCTGGCTTTTGTGAAGAATGTTATGTATAGAATTATTAGATCCATTTGGTCTCAAGTCTAGTTCAACTACAATTTCCTTAGTTATTTTAAGACTCAATGTTAATGTCCATTCATTGTCAAAAAGAGTGCTGAACAGTCTTATACTACATCACAATGCTATTTCTCTCTACATATAAACTAATATTTGCTTTCCACACTTGAGTATTCTATTTCTGGGATCTCTTTACAACCATGACACCATTGCAATTAAGTAAACATCTTACCTCTTTTTCATCTATTTATGCCCTAAAAAAATGAAATGAGTCACTTATTGAGAGCACAGAGAGGTCCTTCGAAACAGTCAAGCATAGTGGACCATTACTGAAGCTACAACACAGAAGAGGTTAATGCTGGAGGATCATTAGTTTGAGGTCAGTTTGGGCTACACAGTGAGTTCAAAGCCAAGCCTGGACTACACAGCAAGACCCTGTCTCAATGACAAATAATAAAAATTATTATTTATTAAGACAATTTCAATCTCCTGGTCATTTTATAACATAACTTTTAAAAAGACCGTACAAACTGTGATCAAGATTGATTTTATAAATGGGATGCAAAAATGGTTTATACAAATAAATGTGATATACTGAATGAACAAAATTAAAGAAAAGTCCATGTACGATTTGTACACTACAGGAAATGTACAGGATCATGTAACATAGGATATCAACTGATGCTTAAGTCAATAAATTAGATAGAAATGTACTTCATCAATAATGGCAGTACATGAAAAACAAATTCAGTTTTCATTCGGTTACAAAGCTCAAACTTGTCAAGGACAGGTGTACCTACCTTTCCTTCTTTTTGTCAGGAAATGCTGGGAAAAGCCTAGATGGAGCAATTGGGATAAGAAAAAAAGTCACACAAGCAAGAAAAGTAAAATGGTTTCAGTTAACAGGGAATCCATGAAAAAAATTATAAGAAATTCATAAAGTGTAAAATTTTTCAAGTCAATAGTGTCTTTACATACTACAAATTTAAAAAGCAAAATACTATATAACATGTAAAGCTACATAAAATGATAGAGAACAAAATAAAACAGGAAAAAGTATAAACTACCAAGAACTATAAACTATAAACAAATTGCATGGTAAGAAACACACCTTGGAGAATTACCATTGTTAAAACATCCATCCTACCCAAAGTGCTTTGTAGATTAACACTACGTTAACGATTCTAATGGCATTTTTTTCACAGGTTTATAAAAAAAAAAAAAAGACAAAGTCATAAGAAACCAAAACCTTTCAGTTAAGCCCAATAAAAACAAAACTTTAGGCTTAACAATGTATTACAGGGCTGGAGAAGTTTACTTAGTGTGAAGCTCGATACTCAAGCACTGCAAATGTGGTGGTGCATGCCAAGAATCCTACTGGGGAGATGGAGGCAAGAAGATCACAAGTCCAAGGTCGTTCTTGACCATTTAGTTAATTTCAAAGCCAGGCTAAGCTCCATGAAACCTTGTCTTAAGAAAGAACAGCAAATACAAAACCCACTGTGTAGGCAGAAATCAATCAGTAAAATGTTGATACAAACAATATAAACAAATTGTTTACAAATAAGCACAGTCATTGCTAGGCATAGGGGCGCATAACTTTAATTCCAGCACTCTGGGAGGCAGACAAGTAGATCTCTGTGAGTTTCAGGCTAACCTGGTTTACATAGCAGGTTCTAGGCCAGCCAGATCTACAGAGAGATTATCCCAAACACAAACAAAAAACAAAAGAACCCTTTTTATGGTCCACATGAATTTAGAACTATAGCTTGATGGTAGAGCACATGCCTAGCATTCTTGAGGCCACAAATTTAATTCCTAGCACCAAAACAGAAACAATAACAGTATACAGAAACAGAAAGTACACACACACACACACACTCACTCTTATCGCTTTAAAAGAAAAGAAAATATAATTAAATAATCATAAAAGAAATATAGTTAAGTTGGATAGGCTGGCTCAAATCCAAAATCTCAGCACTCAAGAGGCCTGGGAAAGAAATACTGCTCCAAGTTTAAGGCCAGCCTGGTCTACACAGTGAGTTCTATGCTATCTTGGATTGCATTAGTGAAATTACCTCAAACAAACAAACCCCTGAAAGTAAAATCTAAAATGGTAGCACAATAAAACTCTAAGAATGCTTCGAGACACTCCAGCAACGAATTTTAGAGCTGACAAAAAAAGCCATGGGCGTTAAAAGCAAAAATAAAGAATTAGGGCCATATCAAACTAAAGATTTTGCAAAACAATACAAAAAACAAATCTGGAAAAGCATATACACAGACAAAAGAAAATCTGTAAACCATATATATTACAATGGGTCTATGTCTAAAACATAGTAACTCAGTTAACTTCACAGCAAAATACACTTATCTTGATTTTTAAATTGATAAATAACTGAAATCAATATTTTAACAAAGATATACAAATTGTTTATAGATTAGAAAAATGCAAATCAAATCTGAAGATACCATCATCTCACATTTTTAAATGACATATAGAAAGGAAAAGAAGATAAGCAATACAAAGACTAGGTACGTCATTGGTAATATAAGTGGGCCGTTGTTACATACGCACTGATTTGTATTTATCATTACAATAACAAACTCACTTTAGGGACTGTATCTGAATGAACTCAAATTTAAAGAGACAGCTATAGTCAGTCAATGCAGCAATACTCCTAACAAGCAAGGGATGGAAACTAGGTATCCATAGAGACCAAAGAATAATTAAATGTCTTAAAATAACTGACCATACCACAGTTCCACCTTAAGAACACCATGTAAATTGATATACACCAGCTAGGCATGGCAGCATATACCTATAACTCCAGCAGTAAAGTCTGAGGCAAAAAGGTTGCGAGTTTGAGGTCAGTTTAAGCTACAGCAAGACCCTGTCACAAAAATAAAGAAGCTAAGCAGAGTTACTATAGACACTACATGATCGAAGAAGCAGAACCTAAAGAAAAGCTGAGCTCCAATCAGAGTGGAATAATGGCTACCAAAGATTTGGAACTCAGAGTGAGGGATTTGTGTTGGTCAGATCCAAACGTACCTGTGTTAAGTACTTGAACACTATTGTAAAACATGATGGTTTTTTAAGACAGTAGAAAGAGCCAGGCATGGTGGCTCGCACCTGTAATCTATGCACTGAGAAGGCTGCCAGGACTGCCATGAGCTAGGGATCTGTCTAGGCTACATGATTTTCATAGTAGGCTAGGCCACAAAGTCAGACTGTCTCAAAAAAAAAAAAAGAAGAAGAAGAAGAAAAACAACAACAAAGAGAGGGGAGGTATGGACAATGTACAACGGGTGCAAGACACAACAAATAAGTAACAAGTAATGAGGAGGTGGGAGTTTGTGTCCATTACTTCCCAATGCTGACATGGGACATAGGACAGATACTAGGTAAAAAAACAATAGCTTCATTCATATCAAACAGAAATATTTTAAAAAGGAAAACCAACAATGGAATTTAGAAACTCATAATTGAAGTCATAAAAATAAACAAATGTAGAAATATTCAAAGTTCATATAGAAGCACCCAGGAAATCCAAGTGTTGCCATCCAAGTCACTGAAGCGAATTCCCTACTACACACAAGTAGCTTGTGTTCAGGCTGTAAACACCACATAAAGTCAAATGTAAAAAGTTACTTCCCAAGCTTCAGTAAGACGCTGCTCCACCGTGAGACCGTACGTGAACAAAGAACAACATCTATGACATTTCTATAGGTCTTGCGTCTATACACATGGAAACACTAAAGGTTCTCGTTCTCTATATTACAAAACTTCAGTTCATACATAGATCATGAAAGTTTGATTTCTCCCACAATCCTTAAACTCAGAGCGTCCTCAGAATGAGTTGCTTTTACAGCACATAGCAAATGAATGTTTTTATACATTGCTTATTAATATGACTTGTACAGACTATGAATTTGGATTGCAAATGATAGATTAAGGGCTCTCAATTTTCTGAATCCCTTACATTCAAAGGTTCTCCCCCCAATGAGGAGTTTCATGTTCATTAGCATCAGCAGAAGTAGTGAAGGCTTCCCCACAGTCCTTGTATTCATATGGTTTCTCTCCTGTGTGTTTCCGTAAATGTTTATTAAGGCCTGAGTGCTCTGTAAAGGCTTTTCCACAGTACTGGCATACATAGGGTTTCTCTCCAGTGTGAATTCGCATGTGAACTCGAAGGTAGGAGGACCACAAAAATGACTTTCCACATATTATACACTGAAAAGGCTTCTCTCCAGTGTGAGTTCGCATGTGAACAGGAAGGTAAGAAGAACATGTAAATGTTTTCCCACATACTGTACACTGAAAGGGTTTTTCTCCAGTGTGAATTTTCAAATGCACGTTAAGATAAGAGGAAGAAGCAAAGGCTTTCCCACAGTGGTCACATTCAAAGGGTTTCTCTCCTTTGTGACTTCTTATATGTGCAATAAGGCCTGAGGAAGTGCTAAAGGCTTTTCCACATTCTTGGCATGCATAGGACTTCTCCCCAGTGTGATTTCGTAAATGTATAGTAAGGCCTGAACGAGCAGTGAAATCTTTCCCACAGTAACTGCATTTATAGGGTTTTACTCCAGTGTGAATTCGGAAGTGGGTCTCAAGGGATGAAGAGTTTCTAAAGGATTTTGTGCATACCTTACACTGAAAAGGTCTCTCGGAACTGTGGGTTTTTATGTGTACAGTCAGCTGAGCAAAGCTAATGAAGCCTTTCCCACATTCCTTACATTCATAGGGCCTTTCTCCAGTATGTGTTCGTATGTGTTTAGTAAGGCATGAGCGCTCAGGGAAAGTTTTCCCACACTCTTTACATTCATATGGTTTCTCTCCGGTGTGAGTTCGCATATGAATGCGAAGATAAGAAGATCGTGTAAATGTTTTGTCACACTGATTACACTCAAAGGGTTTCTCTCCAGTATGAGTTCGTAAATGCCCAACAAGAGATGAGGAATGAGCCAAGGCTTTCCCACACTGATAACATTCAAAGGGCTTCTCTCCTGTATGGATTCTTATATGTTCAACAAGGCCAGAAGATGTACTGAAGGCTTTCCCACATTCCTTACACTCATAGGGCTTCTCCCCATTGTGAATCAGTACATGCTTAGTAAGGCCTGAACGTGCAGTGAAGTCTTTCCCACAGTAATTACATTTGTATGGTTTTATTCCAGTGTGAATTCGAAAGTGAGTCTTAAGGCATGAGGAATTTCTGAAGGTCCTTGCACATACCTTACACCGGAAGGGCTTCTCACCAGTGTGAGTTTTTATATGTTCAGTTAGTTGAGCAAAGCTAGTGAAGGCTTTCTCACATTCTGTACACGGATAGGGTCTCTCGCCAGTGTGTTTCCGTAAGTGTATCGTAAGCCAAGAACGGCCACTGAAGGCTTTCCCACATACTTTACATTCATAGGGCTTTTCACCTGTGTGAGTTCGTATGTGACCTAGCAGGTAAGAAGAGCGTGTAAACGCTTTCCCACAAATGTTACACTCAAAGGGCTTCTCTCCAGTATGAGTCCTCAAATGTGTAGTAAGGTAAGAGGAAGACGCAAAGGCATTCCCACACTGGTCACACTGATACGGCTTCTCTCCCGTATGACTTCTCATATGCTCTGTAAGGCGTGAGGGTTGAATAAAGGTTTTCCCGCATTCCTTACACTCATAAGACTTCTCTCGAGTGTGTTGTCGGAGATGGACGATTAAGCTTGAGCGTTCGGTGAAGGCTTTTCCACATTCCTTACAGTCATAGGGTTTCTCCACAGTGTGGCTTTGCATATGGATATTAAGGTACACAGGATGTGTAAAAAATTTTTCACATTTCTTACATTCATAGTATTTTTTTTCAGTGGGAATTACATGCCCATCATGGCTTATAGGATGAGTAAAAGCTTGTCCACACTCCTCTGGTTTGTGGAGATTGTTTTCACTATGAGAAGAACTATGTGCCTGAAGTTCTAACTCATTAACAAAAGTTTTCCCACAGTCACTGCATTCAACCGATTTTTCCAGAGTGCACATTCTCTGGGATACATCTGGTGTCAAAGTCAAAGGTTTTACACACTGGTTCAACTGAAGAATGTTCTCTTCAGTAGAAGTTTCTTTAAGGGGTGGCAGAAAGTCTTTTCCACGTAAATGACATGCTGAAGTGTCCTCTGTACTTGGAGTACTAATGTAAGTCTGAGGACATGAATCTTCACTACAAACCGTTCCAACTTGAATAGAGTCACCCAGCTCCCCTCCACTGAGTTCTCTTCCCTATTGATAAAGGGTAAAAAGAGGATTAGAGGATTTTTCAGGCTTGTACAGGCAGCTATAATGTGGAATTCTGATGCACTAAACTTCACAATACACGCGGGGCATCACTTTATGCGGAGTATACTGGCTTATTACTATCCCAGCATTCTGGAGGCTGAAGCGAGTGCTACAAGGGAAGGCTACCTTCAGTGGTAGTGTGCCTCACTCTGAAGAGAAAAAAAGTAAAGGAAAAAGGAAAAGATAAAAGAGTTCCCTTGCCTGTTTACAGCTAATTCTCTCAAATCTTTCATTTGAATCTGTTTTTATTAGTAAATCCCTAATTTTCCCTGACCTTGGACAGTAGGATATTGTTCCCCCAACCCCTGACTGAGAAACTAAGGACAAATGATGAGTTTTGAGTTTAGGAGTATGGCTCCTAGTAGGTCAACCATGATCCAGTGAATAGCCTTACATACACCAAGAAATGATTTGGCTAGCGCAAATTCAAATGGACTCTAAAAAAGAATGTAGAGGTTGGGGATTTAGCTCAGTGGTAGAGCACTTGCCTAGGAAGTGCAAGGCCCTGGGTTCGGTCCCCAGCTCCGAAAAAAAGAACCAAAAAAAAAAAGAATGTAGAGTTTAGGGGGCGGGATCTTGAAGGAGTCAAAAGAAATAGGAGTTGATTATTATCAAAATACATTATAAGCGATAGTCTCAAATAAAATATTTTTTAAAAAGAAATATCCTGGGGCTGGAGAGATGGCTCAGGGATTAAAAGCACTTGTTGCTCTTCCAAAGGACCCAGGTTAGTTTCCAAGCACCCACAGGGCAGCTGGTAATTGTCTGTAACTCCTGTTCCAAGGAATCAGATGCCCTTGTCTGTTCTCCAAGGGCACCAAAAATGAACATGGAACACGTAAAGCAGGCAAAGCACCCATAAATATAAAAGTAAATTTATGAGACTTACCAGTCGCATCCCATTAGACATATCTGACCAAAATCTATCCTGCTGAAGTGCTGTCCTTTTTGTCTTAAGGTGCATTTCCCATTCTAAAGTAAAACAAACAAACAAACAAAACAATATATATACATATATATACACACACATACACACACACACACATATATATATATATATATACACACACTTGCACAACAAATTAAAGGTTAAGTTTTTTAAAACACCCAAAAAACTCCACCTCATTTGATCAGGAGTGGTGGTGCACACCTTTAGGAGCCAGAGGCAAGCAGACTTCTGTAAGTCCCACGTCAGTCTGGTCAATAAAGTGCAGTTCCAGACCAGAATTTCACTTGTTTTTTTTCATATTAAAATACATTGAACAATAAAACTAAGAGAGAATAAAGCAACTGGCTAAGTCTAAAATTTGACAAGCATAGGATATGGTGTCACACCTTTAATAATGTATAGATCTTTCTATTAAAATTAAATGGGATAGTAAACAGAATAAACAGAGAAAATAAAAAACAGGTGCATCACAGATGCTTCACATTAGCTTTTTTCCAAGGAAACTGTGTTTCTAAGCCCCCGGCCTTCGGATTAAAGGTGGCTTTTAACAGTGCCCTCATCACACTTCCAAACATACAGAATTTGACAACAAGAAAAGTTTTCAACAAATACTAACCTTGGAGAATTCCTTGCTCCATTACTGTCAACTCTACTTTCCGCTCCAACCAAGAGATCAGGCTGGGTTTAAACAGCTGACCTCCTAGGCACCGAGACAGATACATCAATGGAAAAGGCTCATATACACTCGCCATAGAAAACATTTCTCAAGAAAGACTTAAAATTATTAACAAAGACCTCGGAATACAAATATTTATGCCATTTGGTAACTAGAAAATTTCTATGACCCATCAAATCCAGATTCAGAATTAAACACACATTTAAAAACCACCAGAAAGAACCAAGACTGTTTACGCATAGATGTAATCCCAACACCCGCAAGGCTGAGGCAAGAGGAAACGAGTTCCAAGACAGTCGTGGCTATAGAACTAGAGTGAGACCTGTCTCAAGAAACCAAAAAATGGTAAGGGTATGGTTCAGTAGTGGAGCACTTACCTGGACTAAAGGTTCTAAATTACCCCCACTACTGTCAATAAATAAATAAACTATTAATGACATGTAATATTCCTATTCCTTCATTATTAATGAAAATTTTATGCTTTAAAAAATGTAAAATAAAATACACTAAACCATTTCTCCCAGTAAAACTTAATACAGTGTTATTTAATTATGAATTACAGTGTTATTTAGTCACCCCACCCCCAGGAACACAGATCAAACCCAAGGCCTCATGTGTCTAAACAAGCACTCTACAACAGAGAAATGTGCCCAGCGTGGGTCTTCACCCTCATAGGGAGGAATGATGATAGCCCTAGTTCTTATCTTTAGAAACAGATTCAAAAAGATGGTTAAGAATGACAGTCAAGTATGACAGTCCACATCTGTTATCCCAGCTCTCAGAAAACTGAGACAGGAGGATTGCTGAGAGCTTGAAGCCAACCTAACAAAACAAATCAAGAAGAGGAAGAATTTCAGAATAACATTATTAGTATAGCAGTAGTGATGCTACTAACCACCATTAGTTGAGAACTGCCATGATGTATTAAATTATGATAAAGGACCTCGCCTGCTATTCCCCACTGTTCTCTGAGCTGACATCATACTCTAGAGCAGTATTTCTGTTCTCTTATGAAGTTAGAACAAGTGGTGGCACAGTCTCACCTACTGTGGCCAGGTTCTGGTAGTTCTCCAGCATCACCTCTCGGTAGAGGGTTCTCTGAATTGGATCCAGGGAAGTCCATTCTTCCTGGGTAAAGTCCACAGCCACATCTTCAAAGGTCACTGCATCCTGAACCATCACACAAATGCCAGCTTGAGCAAAGTAAATATCACCTGCGCTCACTGGAGAACGAGGAGATAACACCCGTGCCTATAAGAGAGACTAAGGTTCCCCATCATACCTATCTCAGGTCTCAATATCCCTAGAGCATCTCTCTATCCAGTCACTCTGTAGACCTGCAGAACTCACGGATTGCTGCACCTTTTGCGAATAAACTTACATAAGGAACTCTATTTATCTTACCCCCTATCTTATGGCACATTTCCAAGTATATTTCAAACTTGTTATGTGATTATAAATTAAGTTTACTTCTTTTAAAATGAAGATTTTCATCTTTACCATTTGTCAGAACACAAAATAATAAATACTTAATCACTAACAGAAATTAAGACCGATCGATGATTACTAAAGCGCTGAGATGGTTTTCAGGGGAATCCCTCACCAATGTAAGACACATGCCTTTCTGAAGAAATTCAACTAGAAAAGTCAGTCATGGTGAGGAATTTTGGTTTGCTGTTTTGTTTTGCTGTGAGGGTAAGTCTACTCAGGAGAAAAGGTGCTTCTTGGTCAGCTGCACTTTAACTTTGGATCCCCTTAGTACTCATCTTCTGCAGTAAGAGATTGTTCCTTCTACTGAAAAACCCAGTTCTCCCCATGACTTTACTAAAAAATAAACAAACAAACAAACCTGTCAATCTTGGCTAAGTGCATAAATAAGGAATATTCTTTTCCTTGAACTTACCACCTGCTGTGTCTCCATGAAAGTGTGTCTCGTCAGAAAATCCTGCTCTGGTGCTGAATCTTTGGTTTGTAGTTGCTTTTCCAATTCTGGAATTAAACCCAAGATTAGGTTTAAGTAATAGAACAGTGTAGCAAAGAAGTTTAAAATGTCTCCATGCTTTTATAAATAAGCCTGGCTCATGAGCAAACTGAAGATTTAGAGGAAAAAAATGCAAACTACTAATTCTGCCAAAACCAATACATGGTAATAAAATAAAACATGGTACCAGAGAGAAAAGGCAAGAAATATCATAATAGTACAGCACGGTGTGAGCATCAGCAATCCCAGCACACATCAATCTAAGGCAGGAGAATCAACTATTTAAAGTATACCACAGAAAAAAATTAAAGGAATCGATGATGTATATCATTGGTGAATGTTGTTCTTCATAAACCTTCACCTTGAGGAACTACCTTCTGTGTGGTCCCCAATTCTTTCAAGCAAGTCAAAGCAAGGGGCTTGATAAGTGTCTGATATCCTTTATGCAGACAAAGTTGCATTAATAGAACAAATGACAAACTTTTCTATGATTCAGGTCTATAATACATATTTTTTTCAATACAGGGTTTCTTGTAATCCAGGCTAGACCCTAAAACGTGCAAGCCTACTGAGGTTTCAGGCATGCACAATCAAACCTGGGTTTTGGTCCATAATTCTAATAAGAACAGCAATTATTTCAAAAAGGACTAAAAAGACAAAGCTCTAATCCCCTGACCCCAAGGATCTCTGAGCACTAAAATATTAGTCAACTTCCTATTATCATTTCTGACAAAATCAATCACTGCAATATTTGCTAAGGAATGAAATAAACCATTAACTTACAAATATTATAGTTCATCAAATTCAGATGCAGTCATAAAATGGATACTAACTAGAAAGTGCTCATCCATTTGTCAAACGTAAAGACAAGAACACACATTTCCACAGATCTAGGTCATGCACACTTTAAGGACCACCACAGTGGGTCATCAACATAGCTCATCAGGTACACACGCTTTCCATATAACACTGATAACCTGGGTTCAATCAGCAGAACCCACATTTGAGGGAGAAGGAACCTCAACGGAATAGCCTCCCTCAGTCTGGCCCGTGGGAAGGCTGTTATTGGACTGTTAACTGATGCAGACCTTCTGCCACATCTGAACCAAGGTGGCTGAGCAAGCTAAGGGAGTAAGGGAGTAAGCGTGGTTTCTATTTCAGGTTCCTGCCGTGGCCTCCCTGGATGGAGGACACCCTGTGAGCCAAAGAAACCTTTTCCTCCCCAAGTTGCTTATTTACTCAGTGTTTTATCACAGCAAACAAACGGAAAGCAAACTAGGACATTAAGTATTAAAACATCAAATGCAGTGGCACCCATCTGTAATCCTAGCCCCAGCATTCATACAGGGAGATGAGAGGCAGAAATAGGTGAATTGGACAGAAGTACAGTGGCTAAAATAATAAGAATGGCCCTTCCTCAAAACACAAGGTAGGCACAGAGAACTGACTCCCAGTAAGCTATTGTCTGATATCCACATATGCTGTTGGCATATGTGCACCTGCACTCATACACAAAAAGACAATTAAGCCAATAAACCTTCTGTTTACTTTTCTTTTTGAGATAGGGTTTCTCTGAGTAGAGCTTCACTGTCCTGGAACTCTGTAAGACCAAGCTAGCCTTGAAATCACAGACATCCACCTGTCTCTGCCTCCCAAGACTGAAATTAAAGGGGTGCACTACCATCACCTTAAATCTCAAAAATAAATAAATAAAATAAAAAATAAAAATAAAAATAAAAAAAACCAAACCACCCACCCCCACAGTGTGCTAGATGTGAAGCTCAGTAATGAAGCACATACACCACATAGGAGGTACTAAAGTTTGATGTACACCCCTCCCCCATTAAACTAGCATGTTAGTGTAAACATTAGAAGAGAAACTGCTATCATTGCTATCTCCTGGATTGGACAAAGTTTCTAAACACACTAAGTACAGAATATGTGCCTGCTCCACACGAAGCATCGTATGAGAATGACTACCAACTTACCTGCAGCGGCCAGGTGTGTGTGGTCCTCCACTGCCACATCACCAGGTCTGCTGCTCTGAGTCGGATCCTTTAGAGCCCACTCCTCCTGAGCGCAATCCACAGCCTCATCCTGAAAAGTCACCACATCCTAAACCACCCACACATGCTTGTTTCAATCAAGTTAATCTCCCCACCGTCCTCTCAGAAGAATAAGGATAGGGAGCTCAATGCCTACCCTGGAGTTCGGTGGCCCTAGTCCCGACTTCTTGGTGTCCACACTCACTCTCCATCCATCTACTCTAATCAAGTGGCTTTAATGGCACATTTTAATACTCTTATCTCACCACACCCTGACCCTCTTCCTCTTCCCTCTTTCTTTGATAATACTCCTGGACATATTTTATAAACAGGGTACATATGAAAACAAAGTTTTTGAGAAAATAATGCATACATTTATCGTCTTTAAGAACACTATTAAAAAACTAGTACTTGACACAGAAAGGGTCAAGACTAATAAGTAATGATGATAATAATTCAGCATTACAGCAATGTGAAAAGCTCCTCTTCCTGGAGAATTAGTCCTTCTCAGGGCCACTTTGGTAATCCTGAGAGAGAAGTCTGTCTGCATGGAAAGACGAAGACCTCTCCCTGCAATGGGCTGGGGTCCTCATACCTTATTACAGTCTTCTCCCAGCATGCTTTATTACAGTCTTCTCCCAGCATGCTTTATTACAGTCTTCTCCCATACCTTATCACAGTCTTCTCCCAGCGTGCTTTCTCCCTCTGTCTCTTCTTCGTGACTGCAGATTTGGTCACCAGAGAACAGACTCTCTGGAAAAAAAGATGCATCCATCCACAGCTGCCAAGAAGCCCACATCCCATGAGGATGGGAGCTCATCTGTTTGTAAGTGATACATAACTTGGCTCGCTCAAGATAACTTGCAAATATAAACTCCAGTAACCACAATGCCACAGCAATCTTTACAGTTCCCACTGTAAAACAGATGAACTGTCTTACCCGTCAAGAACAGTACGTTAGTTTCACTTTAAAGCCAAGGAAACTTAAGTTCTGAGAACTCTAACTCTGAATTGCCTATGATGAAAAGAATCAGTGATGATTATGCAGTGCCTGATCCCAAGCAGACACTAGATATACAAAAGTCCTCTTTGGCCCACCTCAGCGCTCCATAACAAACTGACCGATCTCTGGCTCTGCATTATGTAGACCTACAAGAGAATCTCTCAACAACAGTAACAGCAGGACTTACCACAGGACAAACTAGTAATGTCCATCGTTTTAGTCTGATGGTAAAATATGTGACCAAATTCTCCTGTGACTCCAAGAACACGTCAGGAAAACTTATGCATCAAAGTGGAAAATGACGATGTTCATTTCTCTTTAATCTGGATGACTTAGATTTCTATTAAGAGCAGTCAAAAAAGCAACAGTTAGCAGTCATCAGACTTTATATACTAGCTCTCTGCAGGTAAGATAATGAAAACCATTAAAAATGTATGCCCTTTAACATGGGCTTATTGACAGCACCTGCACTAACTGAGGAACTGTATGTATTTGTTGTGGTTTGAACAGGCTCATGTATCTGAACACGGTTGGCTGGGGACTGGCAATCCTGTTGAGAAAAATTACGGAGTTTGTAAAAGGTGAATCTTTGCTTAAGAATAAGCATCACGGAGGGTGGCCTTAAGGTTTTATAAACTCCATCCCACTTCCTGATCTCTCAGCTGTGTGCACATGAAAATGTGATCTCTGGGCTCCTAATGCCATGTTATACCTTCTCCATTATTATATGAACTCTTTCCCTCTGGAACTTGCAGGCCAAAATAAATCCTTCCTTTCTTAAGTGGCTTTGGTCAGAATATCTTAGCATACCAACAGAAAAGTAACTAATACAGTACTCTAAGTAACACCAGAACATTTTTATTAATGCGTGTGTGTGTGTGTGTGTGTGTGTTCACATAAATTATACTCCGTAATAAGCAACATATAATGAATTCAGGAAAGTAAGCACATAAATTACTTAATAACACTTTGGACTGGAGAGGTGGCTCAGAAGATAACTCTTCCTTGGGACCCCAGTTCAATTCCCAGCACCCTCACAACCATCTATATAACTCCAGTCCCAGGGAACCCAACAACCTTTTCTACCATCCTTGGGCATCAATAAATACACAATATACAAGCATACATGCAGACAAAATCACCACCTTAAAGTTTATACTGCAATGATACAACACCATGATCCAAAGCAACTTGGGGAGAAAATGTTTTATCCATATTACACTTCCAACAAACAGGCCAACAATGAGCAAAGTCAGGGCAGAAACTAAAGGCAAGAACGTAGAGGCAGGACCTGAAGCAGAGACCATGGAAGAATACTGTTTATTACTAGCTTCTAGCTTCCCCTTCTGATTTCTTATACACCCCAAGACCCCAGGAATCGCACCACCAACAGTAGGCTGGATCATTCTGTATCCTATATTCTGTATTACTACATTTAAAAAGATTACTTAATAAATAACTCAGCCAGGCATGATGGACGGTGCACACCTTCCCAGCACTTAGGAGGCAGAGGTGGGTGGATCTCTGTAAGTTCCAGAAGAATATGGTGTATAGGGTGAGTTCCAGGGTGAGGGCTACAGAGAGAAACCCTGCCTTGAAAAACAAAAACAAAACAGGAAAAACACCAATGTTATGTTTATGTGTATGACTATCTTGTCTAATTGTATATATGTGCACCATGTGTGTCTAGAGCCCAAGGAGGGTGGGAAAGGATCAGATCCTCTGGAACTAATATTATGGATTATTATAAACCACAATGTAGGCACTGGGAACTGGAAACTAAATCCAGGTCCTTGGCAAGTGTAACTCTTAACCAATGAGTCATCTAGTCCTACAAAAACCAATAGAAATAACATTTTGAGACAAGCACAAATTAAAAAAAGAGAAAGAAAATCACAACCAAACCCACACTGTGGAAATAAGGAATGTATACAGAGGACAGGGTCATTCACAAGAGCACAAGAAAGAAGACGTTGCCTCAGATAAACACATTCATGAACAAAGGAGAACCAGGAAGAAATTCATATCCAAAACAGCAAATTCCTAATACTAGTTTAAGGGAAGGGTTGACAGAACAACAATCAACACAAATGATAGGAAATACTAAATCCCCCTCAGTATTAGCCTCAAATAAATACAAATGGTTAGAGCTCACCAAGATGCACACCATCTAGATTAGAAACTATTTGTTGTCTCCATAAAACAAACAACATGATGGCTAACATTATGTTGATGGCTAAATGGTTCTTTGGAAAGTTGGCTGGATGGAGTTTGCTGGGGCAAACACGTGAAGAGATGTTTCGTTACAGTGGACAGAGGTGTGAAAAGCTAAGGCAGACCTGTGAAGGAATGTTTTGCTGAAGCAAATGTGAAAGGACATGTGATTAAGGATTCTATGCTAACAACAGGCATGTATTGGTCTGCCTTATACTGCATAGTTGAGCTCTATTTGTTGGAACTCCATAAAGAGAAACACCAAAAAACTTCTGGTGGTGTGCTGTAGTTTCTTGCCCTTCCAGAATCAGGCTGATTGGCAGAGTAATGTCAGCTGAGACAGACACGTGCACCTCAGCACGTGCCGAGGCAAGACTTGTGGTATTTGGAGGGCATAAATAGGACTTGACAGACAGTGAAAAAAAAACTTGAGTCTGAAGAGGTTAAGCACACTTAAGAAAACACAGGACCATCTCACACCCAGTAAATTGGGGAGGGGGGGGAACATAATAACAAAATTAACAGGAATCAATAAACACTGCCCAATGATAAATCTCAATATTAATATGCTCAATTCCCCAACAAAAGACACAGACTAGTAGATTGGATTGGAAAATAGGGCCTATCCTCCTGCAGCATCAAAGAAACACATCTTACCATAAAGGATAGACATTAGGGTAAACAATGTAAAAAGGAATGCCAAACAAATGGACACAGGAAGTGTGTAGATTTTAATACTTGACAAGACTTCAAACCAGAAGTGATCAGAAGAAACAGGAGAGGACACTACATACTCATTAAAGGTAGCCCACCAAGTAGATAATGCAATTCTAGACAATTATACACCAAACACAAGGGGACCCCAGTTTGTGACAGAAGCACGACTACAGGTAAAATCACACACTGACGCTCTCATCATTATAGCCATCCAGACGGAAAGTAAACAGAGAAATGCTGGGGTTACACGGACCTAGCAAACCTACAAAAACACTTGACCCAAACACACAAACGAATGTAATTTCCTCTCAGCACCACATGGAACTTTCTGCAAAACTTGCCAACAGCTATAAAAAAATTCAAACAACACTCTAACCACCGAGGATTAAAGCCAGTCATCAACAACAGAAAGCTTACAAACTCATGGAAACCAAACTCACTACTGAATGAAAAAAATAAATCAAGAAAGAAAAAAACAGCTTTCCGGTTTCTGCATGCGCCGAGAGCCCAAAGCCAAACGCCAAAACCCAAAAACCAGGGACCCCAACACACGTGACAGCAAAGGTAAGACCAACTCTTCTGCTCCAAGCAACACGCATGGAGGCTTCAGGACACACAAACGCAGAAGCAGCTCTCTGTTCCCAGATCCAGCTGAAAGAAAACAGGTCCACAGGAGGGTCAAGCCACTGTCAGAGACAGCAAGACAAGCTAACACCAGAGACAACCTGATAGCAAGAGGCAAGCTCAGGAACCTAGGAAACAGAAAGCAAGACTACTTGTCATCATCAGAGCCCAGTTCTCCCACCAAAACAAATACTGGATATTCAAACAACCGGAAAAGCAAGATTTGGATTTAAAACCACATCTCATGATGATGATACAGGACTTTAAGAAGGACATAAATAACTCCCTTAAAAAAATACTGGACAACACAGGTAAACAAGTAGAAATCCTTAAAGAGGAACTACAAAAATCCCTTAAAGAATTACAGGAAAACACAACAAACAGGTGAAGGAATTGAACAAAACCATCCAGGAATTAAAAATGGAAATAGAAATAATAAAGAAAGCACAAAGGGAGACAACTCTGGAGACAGAAAACCTAGGAAAGAGATCAGGAATCACAGACACAAGCATCATCAAGAGAATACAAGAGGGGCTGTAGAGATGGCTCAGTGGTTAAGAGCACTGATTGCTCTTCCAGAGGTCCTGAGTTCAACTCCCAGCAACCACATGGTGGCTCACAACCATCTGTAATGAGATCCAATGCCCTCTTCTGGTGTGTACTTATATAATAATATAAATAAATCGAGAGAGAGAGAGAGAGAGAGAGAGAGAGAGAGAGAGAGAGAGAGAGAGAGAGAATGAGAATACAAGAGACAGAGAGGGCAGAAGATACCATAGAAAACATCAACAGAACCGTCAAAGATATTATAAAACACAAAAAGATCCTAACCCAAAACATCCAGGAAATCCAGGACACAATGAGAAGATCAAACCTAAGGATAATAGGTATAAAAGAGAGTGAAGACTCCCAACTTAAAGGGCCAGTAAATATCTTCAACAAAATTATAAAAGAAAACTTCCCTAACCTAAAGAAAGAGATGCCCATAAACGTACAAGAAGCCTACAGAACTCCAAATAGATTGGACCAGAAAAGAAACTCCTCCCGTCACATAATAGTCAAAACATCAAATGCACAAAACAAAGTAAGAATATTAAAAGCAGTAAGGGAAAAAGGTCAAGTAACATATGAGGGCAGACCTATCAGAATTACACTAGACTTCTCACCAGAGATTATGAAAGCCAGAAGATTCTGAGCAGATGTCATACAGACCCTAAGAGAACACAAATGCCAGAACAGGCTACTATATCCAGCAAAACTCTCAATTAACATAGAAGGAGAAACCAAGATACTATATTCCATGACAAAACCAAATTTACACAATATCTTCACACAAATCCAGCCCTGCAAAAAATATTTGGAAAATTCCAATACAAGGAGGGAAACTACACCCAGGAAAAAGCAAGAAAGTAATCTCCTTGCAATGAAACCAAAAGAAGAAAGACACACAAACATAATTCCACCTCTAACAACAAAAATAACAGAAAACAACAATCACTGTTCCTTAATATCTCTGAACATCAATGGACTCAATCCCCCAATAAAAAGACAGAGACTAACAGACTGGACTAACATAAAGAGGACCCAGCATTTGGCTACATACAGGAAACACACCTCAGAGACAAAAACAGACACTAACTCAGAGTTAAAAGCTGGAAAACAATTTTCCAAGCAAATGTTCCAAAGAAATAAGCGGGAGTAGCCATTCTAATATCAAATAAAATTGACTTTCAACCAAAAGTTATCAAAAAAGATAAGGAAGGACACTCCATTTTCGTCAAAGGAAAAATCCACCACGATGAACTCTCAATCCTGAATGTCTATGCTCCAAATACAAGGGCACCTACATACATAAAAGAAACCTTACTAAAGCTCTAGGCACACATTGCACCTCACACAATAATAGTGGGAGATTTCAACACCCCATCCCTATCAATGGACAAATCATGGAAACAGAAATTAAAAGAGACACAGAGAAACTATGAACCAAATGGATTTAACAGATATCTATAGAACATTTCATCCTAAAACAAAAGAATATACCTTCTTCTCAGCACCTCATGGTACCTTCTCCAAAATTAACCTTATAATCGGTCACAAAACAGGCCTTAACAGGTACAAGAAGATTGAAATAATCCCATGCATCCTATCAGATCACCATGGACTAAGGTTGGTCTTCAGTAACAACAGTAACGACAGAAAGCCCACATATAAATGGAAGTTGAACAATGTTCTACTCAGTGATAACTTGGTGAAGGAAGAAATAAAGAAAGAAATCAAAGACTTTTTAGAATTTAGTGAAAATGAAGGCACAACATGCCCAAACTTATAGGACACAATGAAAGTAAGTGCTAAGAGAAAACTCAGAGCTCTGAGTGTCTCCAAAAAGAAACTGGAGAGAGCATACACTACCAGCTTGACAGCACAGCTAAAAGCTCTAGAACAAAAGGAAACAAATGCACACAAGAGGAGCACATGGCAGGAAATAATCAAACTCGGGGCTGAAATCAACCAAGCAGAAACACAAAGAGCTATACAAAGAATCAACAGAACTAGGTTGATTGAGAAAATCAACAGGATAGATAAACCCTTAGCCAAACTAACCAGAGGGCACAGACAGTGTGTCCAAATTAAAACAAAATCAGAAATGAAAAGGGAGACATAATAACAGAAACTGAGGAAATTCAAAAAATCATCAGATCCTACTACAAAAGCCTATACTCAACAAAACTGGAAAATGTAGATGAAATGGTCAGTTTCTAGACAGATACCAGGTACCAAAGTTAAATCAGGATCAGATAAACCACCTAAACAGTCCCATAACTCCTAAAGAAATAGAAGCAGGTATTAAAAGTCTCCCATCGAAAAGAGCCCAAGACCAGATGGGATTAGTGCAGAATTCTATCAGACCTTCATAGAAGACCTCATACCAATACTGCCCAAATTGTTGCACAAAATAGAAACAGATGGAGCACTACCCAATTTTTTCTATGAAGCCACAATTATGCTTATACCTAAACCACACAAAGACCCAACGAAGAAAAAGAACTCCTGAACAATTTCCCTTATGAATATTGATGCAAAAATATGCAATAAAATTCTCACAAACCAAATCTAAGAGCACATCAAAATGATCATCCATCATGACCAAGTGGGCTTCATCCCAGGGATGCAGGGATGGTTCAATATATGGAAATCAATGTAATCCACTATGTAAACAAACTCAAAGGGAAAAAAAACACACATGATCACTTCATTAGATGCTGAGAAAGCATTTGACAAAATTCAACACCTCTTCATGATAAAAGTCCTGGAAAGATCAGGAATTCAAGGCCAATATCTAAACTTAGTAAAAGCCATATACAGCAAACCAGTAGTCAACATCAAACTAAAAATGGAGTCCCACTAAAATCATGGACTAGACAAGGCTATCCATTCTCTCCCTACTTATTCAATACAGTACTCGAAGTCCTAGCCAGAGCAATCAGACAACAAAAGGAGCTCAAAGGGACACAAACTGGAAAGGAAGAAGTCAAAATATCACTACTTGCAGATGATATGATAGTATACTTAGGTGACTTCAAAAGTTCCACCAGAGAACTACTAAGCCTCATAAACAACTTCAGCAAACTGTCTGGGTATAAAATTAACCCAAACTAATCAGTAGCTTTCCTCTGCTCAAAGGATACATGAGCCATCCCTTCAGTGCCAAATTCCCTATTTCTCACTTGTGAATACTTTCTGTTGGGATGAAGAGAAGTGGTAAGAGATGCTCTGTGATCTGAACATGCACTGACCAACGAACATGCAGTCTGAGCATTTAACGCTTTCTCTTTTTGCCTAAATGAAATAACTCTAAGTGGATGCATCGGGTTTGGGGGATTAGATGTATACATAGATAGATAGATAGATAGATAGATAGATAGATAGATAGATAGATAGATAGATAGAGATAGATAGATAGATAGATAGATACATACATACATACATACATACATACATACATACATACATACATACATACATAGGCAGGCAGGCAGACAGACAGATTGAACATAGATTGATTGATAGATGACAGATAAAACAAAACTAATGGAATGCATCGGTTTCTAAAAAAAGGAAGGATGCTAAGTTCTTATCGTTGACAGTGAGAGAGACTAGAAAGCTCCTCACCCTGGAACTTTTCTGTTCCATCAAATTCCTCCCACTGCTCACAGTGAAGCGGATGGCCAGATTCGTGGGGCGATGGGTAGCCAAGCTGGACTCCAACGGCGGCGGAAATTCTTTTCTTTATGGAAAGAAAAAATTTTTGTAAGATTACCTTAAAGGCGTTCGAGGCAGCAAGGACAACATTCGAAGGCACAGGGAGCTCAAATACGGTTCATGTGAAATGGCCCCCGGCAGGACCGGAGAACTATAGGGCCCTGGCCTCTGAGAAGCGACCGGGCAAGACGCGCAGCCCCGGGACGAGCGGAACCAGGAGCCGCCACCGAGGCCACACCCGGGCCTCACTCCCCACCTCCGCCACCGCCCATCCCCTCACCCAGCCTCACCAGAACCCGCCCAGCCGGCCTGCTACTGTCGAGAAAAAGAGAACAGGGCCGCGCGAAGCCACACCGGAAGAGACGGAGGCGAGCCGCGGTTCACTTCCGTTTATCGAGTCGGAATCCTTCCGGAATAGAAATTTCGGTTCCCGGGACCCGGATGCCGATTGATTCCGCAGCGGGGGTTAAAAACCCAGTAAAGGATGAAATTGAAGTTTGAGCAAGATTTCTGGGCGAGAACAGCTTTCCCGACGACCAATCCCAGAGCAAAGTTAAACACAGACCGGGAAGTACGGGGTCTCAGGAGGCTCACAAACTTTCCCTACCTCCTCTTAGTTTCTGCACTTCCTGGGCAGATAAAGTGTCAGGTCTGTGAACCAGCCTATCACTTCCACTCAACCACTACAGTCTTTATTTTTATTATCTGGATACCATGCTAAATTCTAATCGTTGATAGTTAGACGGTCTAGAAAGACGGGGGAGAGGACATGAAAAAAGAAAAAAGCCTCTCACCCTGAGACTTTTTGATGAAAAATTTAAAATATGAACTGATACAGCCAAAAAATTGGCAACAGAGAAAAATGTGTGTTCTCATAAAAATATCTCAAACTAAGGTGTTAAAAGCAAAAATCAGTCCATTGACAATACATTCCCGCAACCACAACACACAGAGGCAGAGACAATCTTCCTGAGTCGAGGCCTGCTAGATTCACAAAACAAGATCCAAGCCCGCCAGCACTACGAAATGAAAACTCATCTCAAAACAAGACGAAAATAATGAGGTGACAAATAAATTCTACTTACTTAGGGCCAAAATGTCTATAATCTTGAATTTAACATATTAGCGGTCCTCTCGACCCTATGTCTGAACAGTGTACCTTATAAAACCATCTTACAATTTCATTTACAAACAGAAACTCCTTAAGAGTAAACCAGTTAATATATTCTACTTAATTTTTAAATGTTATTTAAATTTTAAACTTCACTTAATCTTTAAACCTTATTATAAATTACATCATTTGAGAAATATAACTTAGGAAGCCACAAGATTGTGTGTGTGTGTGTGTGTACTGATATATCTGTATTCATTGAAGATACACTTAAAATGAGATACCTGTAGACGTGCACACCAGTATCTTGTGATTGTGTGCTGTCTTTTTCCTCTCTAACTTTCTGCCCTCCACTAATCCAGCACTCAGGAGGCACAGACCAGTGGACATCTATAAATTTGAGGCTAGCCTAATCTACAAAGCGAATTCTAGGACAGCCAGGGGCTAATATGTAGAGAAACTGTGTCAAAGAAAAGGAGGAAGAGGAGAACAACAAAAACAAAGTGTGTGTGTGTGTATACATACATACATGTGTGAATGTGTGTATGCATGTGAGTGTGTGCGCATACATACATATGTGTGAGTGTGAGTGTGCGTGTATGTGTGTGCGCATGTGAGTGTGTATGTGTGTGTATACATACATGTGTGTATGTGTGTGTGCACATGTGAGTGTGTGTATACATACATATGTGAGTGTGTGTGCATGTGAGTGTGTATGTGTGCGTGTGTGTCAGTGTGTGTATACATACATACATATGTGTATGTGTGCGTGTGTGAGTGTGTGTGTATACATACATATGTGTGAGTGTGTGTGTGTGCGTGTGTGTGTGTGTGTGTGTGTGTGTGTGTGTGTGTGTGTGTGTGTGTGTGAAAGAGAGAGAGAGAGCCCTGGCCCTCTAGGAGAGCTTTACACACATTATGTTTGCTCCTGGAATGAAAGTGGTCATGCAGTGTTCCTTTGTGTGTGTGTGTGTGTGTGTGTGTGTGTGTGTGTGTGTGTATGTGTGAAAGAGAGAGAGAGAGCCCTGGCCCTCTAGGAGAGCTTTACACATTATGTTTTGCTCCTGGAATGAAAGTGGTCATGCAGTGTTCCTTTCCTGTGTGTGTGTGTGTGTGTGTGTGTGTGTGTGTGTGTGTGTGAGTGTGTATGTGTGAGTGTGTGTGTATACATACATACATGTGTGTGTGTTTGTGTGTGTGTGTGCTGTGACTTAACCTGTCTGTCACCACCTTTACTTGTTGCAACTAGATATCATGAGATTGGTTTCAAATGTCTTGGTGAATTGTGATTATAAGCTAGCCTCGGACGCTGTCCTGACTATCTGATTTAAGCCCTGCAGGCCCTTGCAGGATTTGCTCACAGACACCCAAGTTGGAGCATTTGTGAGTCGCAGTTGAAACCTGTGGGTCATTCACAGTCTGGAGGTTGCCCACCCAGCAGTTTATTTCATGTAGTAAATATACAAATGTGTTTGGCCTTTCACTAGAGATTTCACAGGAGAAGTTGCTAAGTACTTTTTAGCTTTTATTGAATTTCTGTTTTGTGTGTTCATGGACATGTGTGCTTTGGTGTGCTTTGGTGTGCTTTGGAGATCAGAGGATAACTTACAGGCATCAATTCTCTCTTTTCACTCTGTGGGTCACGGGAATCGAACCCAGATCATTAAGCTTGCATACTTATAAATCTTAGTTTTTAATTCATTCTCTCTCTCTCTCTGTCTCTGTCTCTGTCTCTGTCTCTCTCTGTCTCTCTCTCTCTCTCTCTCTCTCTCTGGGGAGGCCTATGAGGCAGGGTCTCTTTATTATGTAGCTCTGACTGTCCTGGGAATTCACTATGTAAAGAAAGCAGACCTCAAACTCAAAGAAACTCACCTTCCTCTCCCTCCTATGTTTGTGTTGTTGTTGTTGTTGTTGTTGTTGTTGTTGTTGTTGTTGTTGTTGTTGTTGAGACAGAGTCTCTCTACATAGAGCAGGCTGAGCTTGAGGCCTTGGAACACACAGAACTCTGCCTGTCTCTATCTCCTAAGTGCTGGAATTAAAGAATGAGCCACCACACCCGACACAGTTCTTGTGTATTTTTAGGGCTTTATATATAAGCTTTCCCAGCTCCTGTAGACTAGTGTCAGAGATAAACATACTGTGCAGGATCTCAGGTCTTACCACAGTGTAAGTCAAACCTGAGCTCTAACACCCACTCCCCTATATGGGTGGCAACATGAGGAAACCATGGAAATATGCCCTACTACTGGGAAAGCCAAAAGGGAATCTATGTTTAGAGCCAGGCTTCATGTAACTACAGAAAAACTACCAAGATGGTACCTGAGGAATTAGCAATGTTGAGCTGGGTCAGGCACAAAAATTCTACTTTTCTCCTATGAGGATTGGGTTGCAATCTGTCAATCATGTAAACAGCATCCATGGCCCAGAATGGGGCTGGAGGTTGGACCAGGAACCTGCTCTACATGATATATGGACAGCTAGATAGACCTGAAAGTCAAGGCTAGGGATAAGAACTCACTCCACAAGATAGCAGAAAAGCACTCTTAGGCCTGGAACTCTATGCAGCCAAGGAAGACCTTGAACATCTGCTCCTCCTGCCTCCGTGACCTGAGTGCTGGCATTCCAGGTGTGAGCCACCACAGAACATTATATACAAGGAAAGGAGCATGGGTCTTTGTGCATGTTAAGAGAGTGCTCTACAAAATGAGATACATCCTCAGCTTCAGGAAAGTTTTTCTGGCTCCATTAGTATTCCTAGAGCCTCTCCCTTGATTCTTCCATACTGGTAAGCCTGCTTGTGTGCATGGAGTTCTGTCTCCCACTGGCCTTTAAGCTCCTTTACTTTGTCTTATCTGTGTGAGCATTGTAATGAATTATTATAGTCCTTGATTACTTTGTAATTTCAATTACTTTGTATTTGCTCTGTGTCCTGGTTCACATTTTATCCATGTGATAAACACCAACCAAGGCTAATTTGGGAGGAAAGGGGTTTTTTTCACTTAAACATACCATTGTAGTCCATCACTAGGGGAAGTCAAAGAAGAAACCCAAGGCAGGAACCTGGAGTCAGGTAGGTGCTGTGGAGAAACACTTCTTACGAGCATGCTCTCCCTAGATGGCTCAGCTTGCTTTCTTATACTACAGAGGAACCAACAATGTAATGGGCCGGTACAAGGGCCACCTGCCCCTGGGTGGCACCGCCCACAGTAGTCTGGGGATCCCACATCAATCATTAATCAAGAAAATACCCCCAAAGACTTCTCCATATACCAGTTTGATGATGGCATCCCTCAATTAACATTTTCTCTTCCTAGATGATTAGTTTGTATTAAGCTTACAAAACACTAACCAGCGCAAATGACTCCTTGATACAGACTCATCACTATTCAACCATGACACAGACACATC
This sequence comes from Rattus rattus, assembly GCF_011064425.1. Taxonomy (NCBI): domain Eukaryota; kingdom Metazoa; phylum Chordata; class Mammalia; order Rodentia; family Muridae; genus Rattus; species Rattus rattus. Next base: position 16,697,086 of record NC_046161.1, on the reverse strand, counting down.
ACACTATTCAACCATAACCTTTCCTTTTCTTGTTTATCCCCAAGATCTCATGTTAGTGTCATAATATAAAATATAGTGTAACCTTAAGTGCTCCCACCTTTAAAAGTTAAGTCTCCTTACACTCTTTATTCTTTACAGGAGTCAGCAGCAGTCATGAAGCCTGCGTGGGTCTGCACTAGGTCCTTTGCATACCTGCTATGGTTGTTTAGCTGGGGATATTTGTGGGACTCCTAACAGTGGGACTAGGGGTGTCTCTAACTCTTTTGGCTGCTCTTGGGACCATTTCCTCCTACTGGGTTGCCTCGTCCATCCTTAGTAATAAGAATTTGTACCTAGTCTTAGTGCAACTTGTTAGGCGGTGTTTGGTTGATATCACTGGGAGGCCTGCTCTTTTCTGATGGAGCAGTGGGTCTGAGGGGAGGGGAGCTGGGGAGGACTGGGAGGCTGTGGTTAATGAAGGGACACTAGCCCATTCCAGCATGGCTCTGTCAGGTCTTTCCCTTCTCTCCCATTCTATCTGCCTTGCTAAAAACCATTAGATTACATTGCTAAAGCTACCAATATCTGATTGCTTATTTGGCCTCTTTCTCCTCCTGTAGCTGACTACCAAGGTCCAGCTATCAATCAATGTATTCAGGTCCATCAATCAAATGTTCCCTTTGACTCAGCTAACACGTCCAATTAAAATTAAACACCTCATGCTAACACGAGGTTTCCCCTTGTACCATTATAAACTGCCAATTTCCAATGTGGCTGTCTCTTCTCTATCCAGAGGCATTCCTTTGTTCCATTCCCCTCTGGGACAAATTTCCCTCCCCCACCGCGTTCCCTTCCCCTCCTCCATCTCCTGTCCTTGTGTCTTATTCCCTGCCCTCTGTCCCTCTGAGGCAAACAAATTGCTTTTGTGCTGGGAGCTTGGCCTTGGGGGGTCCTGAGCTGATACTTCTCCTTTCAGTCACATGAGAGAAGAATAAAATAAAATACAAGTTTGGTCTTTTTCAAATATTCAACATAAGAAGCCAGGTGTGGTGGGCATATCTTTAAATCACCCAACACTCAGGAGGCAGAGGGAGGTGGATCTCTGAGTTCCAGGACAGCCAGGACTGTGCAGGGGAAGCCTGTCAAAGAAACAAAGAAAAGAATCACTATCTCCCGGCAGCGATGGTACACACCTTTAGTCCCAGAAATTGGGAGGCAGAGACTGGTGGATCTTTGAGGCCAGCCTGGTCTACAGAGTGAGTTCCAGGATAGCCAAGGCTGTACAGAGAAACCCTGTCTCAAACATATAAATATTATTCTCCAAACGGCCTAGGCTGCTCCACTTTTTCAGCTCTGCCATCCACAGCACACACAACTTGTGGACTAGATCTGGCCTGAGCCTACCAACCTGCCACAGTCCTGTCCCCTCCAGTTGTTGGGGTCCACTACAACTAAGGCTGTACCTTCACCAGTGGCCTTTCTTCAGGGACTCTGACTCTGCCATGCAGTGTAAGGCTGGCTTACTCTCCAAGACCCTTCCACTCTGTAGATTTCAGTCCCGCAGACCATTACCACATGGGAAACTCTTACATGTCAACAAGTTCAGCTGCCAGTTTGAGATGCAGGGTCCCAGATTTCACCTCACTGATGCTGGTGTCCTTAGTCACAGCTGAGTTTTGAGCTCCAGCTAGTCAACAATTGTCAGTGGTGCTGGTCTCCTGTTAATCAGTGCGGGTCTTCAGCCCCAGCTGACCAGAAATCACAGATCCTCTATTCAAACTATAAAACGAACAGCCCCCATAATCTTTGCTTTCCTCTGAAATTTCACAAGCAACCTCCACCATCTGCACCTCTCTCAACATTCCTATCTCCCAAACTCGCATAACGACTCAGTAAGCTCAGAGAATCAATGGCTTTTACAAGCCCGAAGATCTAAAATCTTTCCACTATCCTCCCCCAAACCAACAAGGGTAGGTTGATCATAGCAACACTCACAATCTTGGTATCAATTTCTGTTTAAGTTTAGTTTCCTGTTGCTGTGGTAGACACAATGACCCAAAGCCACCTGGGTGAAACTTTCTTCACCTTACATATCTGATTTGTTTTGTTTTGGTTTTCAAAGCAGAGTTTCTATATGTAGCCCTGGCTATCCTCTCTGTAGACCAGGCTGGCCTTGAACTCAGAGATCTGGCTGTCTCTGCTTCCTGAGTGCACCGACACCACCTATTTTAATCATTGCTCATCCCTGAGGGGAGTCAGGGCAGGAACTGAGAGAGAGAGAGAGAGAGAGAGAGAGAGAGAGAGAGAGAGAGGGAGGGGGGGGGGGAGGGAGGGAGGGAGGGAGGGAGGAAGGAAGGGAAGGAAAGAAAAGAAAAAAGAACTTGGAGTCAGAAACTGAAGAAAGAGACCACAAAGAAATGCTGCATGCTGGCTTGCTCGGTTTCTTATCCCATCCAGAATCACCTACCCAGAGGCGGCACCACCTGCAGTGACCCGGGCCCTCCAATATCAGTCATTAGTCAAGAAAATGTCCCCAAAGACAGGCCTACAGGCCAATCTGATGAGGACAATTCCTCAATTAAGACTTCCTTTTCATAGAAGTTACATAGTTTACGTCACACTGATGAGCATTAACCAGCATACTGTGCAGCTTGATGACTTGTTCTTTGTCTATTTTTATGTTATACTGTATTCTCACCATATGGCCTGAGACCATCTGTGCATTGCAAAAGTACTGATAAGACCAGGTATTCCCAAGAATGTATACAGAGAAAATGGAATACCACTAAGAATACTAAGAGATGGGCTAGGAGATATTCAGTGGATACGAGATACCATGCATAAGCCTAAGACCTGAGTTTGCATCCCTGGCATCTACATAAAAACTGGGGATGGTCCTATGCACCTGTACCCAAGCAATGGTAGAAGGAAAGCGTGAGGATTGGTGTGGTTTGCTGGCTTAGTCTAAAAGCAGCAAGCTCCAGATTCAGTGAGAGAACTGTGACTCAAGAGGATAAGGAAGAGTGATAGAGCAGGACAGCTGAAGTCCTCCTCTGGCTTTTGAATGTGCTCACCACTGTGTGTAGCCACCCACACATTTACGTGCGTGCGCGCGCGCACGCGCGCGCGCACACACACACACACACACACACACACACACACACACTAATTAAAACGGGAAATTACAAGACAGCCAGGAAATGCTGTACTCATGTAAAATCTATACCTCGGGGCTGTCTTCCAAGCCTGAGAACCTGATTTTGATTCCTGGAACCTACATCGTTTAAAAGGAGAGAGTCAATCCCCCTTCCCCTATGTTATCTTCTGACCTCCATACAAGTGCTTTGTCATGTGCAAGCCCCCAACAAATACATGTAAAATTAAAAATCTATACCTCGTATCATATTCAACAATAAACTACAAATTGATCAGAAATCTTAATGTAAAAAAAAATAATAATAAAACTATGGCATGCAGTGTGTTCAAGTGATTGTCAGGTTAAGGAAGAAAATATGTGACCGCAAGGTGGCAGTAGCATCCAGGCATAATTTGGGCAGCATCTAAAGTTGAACAAGTGGGGCAAATCTTTTGCAACCCTAGACCAAGCAGGCTCCCTCCATCTTGGTAACCGTGGTGCCTAAGTGGGTAGAACGGAGCTCCCAACAGAGAAAGCGACCAGGGAGGTCGCTTGCATGACAGTCTAAAAGATGCTACTTGGCAGTTTATCCAGGAGTTTCTGGGTCAGATCTGAAAGCATTAAGTAATGCTCTTCACAGCCACAGGCTTCACAGCCACAGGGTTGTGCTATCCATGGCTAGCAGATCTGGGGCACAGTCCCAGGAAATATAAAAAGCATGATGAAAAGATGTTTGCTTGAGCTTTGAAGCAATCACTACTGTCAAAAATCATCCTATCAACATCGAGGTACAAATATATCTGTGACTTCCAGCCCTCGGTATTTTGGGTTTATAGGAAAGAAGATATCACGGAATCATGAAGTTTAGTGACAGGGAAACTATCATGAAGCTTCCAAACCTGCTACACCATTTTACTACCAGTAACAAAATTTCCTTACTTTTTCACTTTTCTATTTCTTAGTTTCGCTTTGTATTGCGTGGGGGTGTGCCCACACATGTGACGGTCAGAGAAATTCCGCTGGAGTTGGTTGTTCCCTGACATGTGAGCTCCAGGGATCACACTCAGGTTATCATCCACGACAGCCAGTGTCTTTACCCATTGAGCCATCTTGCCAGCCCTTCTTATCTATTTACCTATCTGTCTGTCTATCTATTATTTTTATGTAGCTTTCCTATTTGCTGTGGATAACAGCTATCATCAGATCATCAGTGAGGTAAAATGATACTTCATCTTTACTTTGCAGGGAATCTACCCCTTGCACATGCTAAATACATACAAAACAGTGCAGCCCTTTGCTGGGATTTGGATTGATGTTCCCTGTTTAGTGACTTGACCATCTTTTATTGTACTTGCTGTTCATTTGTATCCTTGGTGAAACCCAACACCTTTTATATATTTGAGTGGGACTGCTACTCTTGAATTCAGAAGCTTTGTATGAGGGGATGTGTGTATTTCAGGCTGGCCTCAAACTTTTTAACTTTTAAAAGTTGGTAAACAAAGCCAGCAAGATGGAATTCGCTACATAGATCTGCCTGACTCTTCCTCACAAGTATTGATGTTAAACGCATGTGACATCATACTTGGCCCACTTTTACCTTAATTTTAATTCAGTGGATTACAGTATTTTACCACTATTTTCTTTTGTGTGATCATTGGTGGTAAAGGTAATGTCAATTGATTCTAACCGGCTTTCTGTATCAGGTTTCTTTGGTTCTATTGTTGTTATAACAGTTGGTTTTCTCCTCTCTGAATAGCACCAGGGGTGACCTCTAAAAAGAAGACTGCTTGCTAAGACCTTCAAATAAAACTAGAAGAGATACCCATCCAACCACATATGTAAATCACAACTTAGAAACACGAGCAGATCTATAGTGAGTTCCTGCACAGATGGACAGTGCCACACTGGGAAACCTTATCTCAAGACAAACAACAAAAACAAAACAAAAAAAAAACCGTACAAAACAAAAACAGGCAAGAAGACTCCTCCCAAAGACCACATTCTTCAATTACTGACTCCAAAAATAATAGAATGATTGAGAATGCTGGACAAATAACTTTAAAAATCTAGACTTCTTTTTCTCATGTGTCTGTGTGCGTGTGCATATGTATTCATGGAGGCTAGAGGACTGTGTGGAAGTCACTTCCCTCCTTCCACCATGTGGATTCTGGAGGGTGAACTCAGGTCCCCAGGCTTCTCAACACTTGCTGAGCTATCTCGCTGGTCCTGAAAAATCCAGATTTTAAAATGATCAGGAGCCTCAAAGAGGATTTAAAAATAGCTGATGAATTAATAAGGAAGTCAGTTCAGGAACTGGACAAGAACATTAATAATGCGGAGGAAAAATTCAGCAAGGAAGCTGAGGGTAGCGGTGCACACCTCTAATCCCAACACTGGGAGGCAAAGGCAGATAGATTTATAGAGTTCCAAGGCAGCCAGGGCTACATAGAGAAGCTGTCTTGAAAAACAAAAAGTCCACAAGGAATTTGAGATTTTGAAGAAAAGAGAAATATTAGAAACAAAACCTCAGTAAATCAAATAACAACAAAATATAGTATACATATTACATATGTATGTAAAACATAATATACATCTATTAAGACATGTTATAAAACTTTTTGTGGACTAGAGAGGTAGCTTAGCAGTTATGCAGTTCCCAATTATCACAAACAATACAGTCAAATGTGTTATATTTGGGGAAACTCAGAGGTCAGAACATTTGATGGTCAATGAATAAGGCATACCATGGGAAAACCACCTTCTTGATCATAGCTCTCCCCTGCCAGGCATTTCCTTTTGTTTTTGAGACAGTGTCTTAGTTACTGTCCTATTGCTGTGAACAGACACCATGAGCAAGGCAATTCTTGTTTTAAAGAGGCATTTGCTGGAGGCTTGTTTAGGTTTAGAAGGCCAACCTATGATCCTTATGGTGGGAAGCAGGCAGGCTTAATGCTGGGGCAGTAGCTAAGAGCTTTACATCCTGATCTGGAGGCAACAGGCAGAGAAAGAGATAATGGGCTTTTGAAACATCAAACACACCTCCAAATCCTTCCCAAACAGTTCCACTAACTGGGGACCAAGCATTCAAACATGAGCCTTTCTCATTCAAATCACCACAGGCACCTCAGTGAGCCCTAGCCTGCCTCAATCTTACCACATCAAGGGTGACTTTGAACTCTTTGTCCTCCTGCATCCACTTCCTGGGTGATGAAATGACAAGATGCACCACCAAACCCAGTTTTATTTCTATTTTGAGATGGGATTTCATGGCACCTAGGATGACCTCAAATTCAATATGCAGCCAATACTGGCCTTGGATCACTGATCATTCTGGCCTTGATACCCGAAGAGATTGTATCAGTGTGCCACCATTTTCATGCTACTTGTATTTTTAAGACTTATTCATCATTTTCAGTGTTTTACCGACCTGTGTGTCTGTGCACCCTTGAATGTATGGTGGACTCAGGAGTCAGAAAGGACATCAGGTGACATGCAACTAGAATTACAGACATGACTGTGGGCCACCATGTGGGCACTGGGAACCAAATACAGGTCTTCTGCAAGAGCAGCAAGTGCTCATAACTGCTAAGCCATCATTTTAACCCCGCCCCTTGATATTTTTAAGATGGGATATTGAAAAGAAAAGAGAGAGAAAGAGAGAGTGGGGAGGGAGAAAGGGAGGGAAGGAGGGAAGGAGGAAGGAAAGGAGGCAGGCAGGCAAGGCAAGATCTTGTTATAACTCAGGTCGTTAACTTAAAATCCTGCTTCCACCTCTCAAATTGTAGGATTATAAAACAGGGGTCACTGCACTCAGATCTGCATATAACTAGACCTTCAGGGTAATCTAAAGTTGTGTGTGTGTGTTATATGAAGTCACACACAATTTGTTAGAGCTAATGCAACAAAGTAACAGACCAGGTAGTGCAAAATGGTTATTTATTTCTTAGAATCTGGAGGCTGAAAATCAGAGATCAGCATAACTCAGGTAGTTTCCTCTGGAGGCCTTAGTAGAGACACTTGTGGTAGCTACTGTCTGTAATTGCAGAAGGATGTCTGATGTTCCATGGTCTTCTCTGTGTACTTCCTGCTTCGTCTTAACCTCTTGGGGACATTAGCCAGTTTTAATGGATTCACTGCAACTTCATTTTATTATTTTTGCTTTATACATGTTTTGCCTGCACATGTGTATGCTGAGTGATCACTGAGGTCAGAAGAGGTCAAATTCCCGTCACCTAGTTATGGATGGCTGAAAGCCGCCATGTGAGTGCTGGGAACTGAAGCCTGGTCTTCTGCAAGAGCAGCAGGTGCTCGTAACTGAGTCATCTCTATAGTCCCTCATTTGAATTTTTAAAATGTAATATTATTAGGGGGGTGCATGCCACAGCATTCATGTGGAGGTCAGAGGGCAGCTTTTAGGAGCCAATTCTCTCCTTACGCTGTGGGATCCAGGGATGGAAAACGGACGGATAGTGAGGATTGAATGGAGAATGCTTCTGTCTGCTGAGTCATCTCAACAGCCCTCCTTTCAATTCTTTAAACATTTTCTATTCCTGTGGTATCTGTGGGAGAGTGGGCAGACACATGGAAACCAGAGGGCAACGTTGAGGCATTAGGTCTTCTACCTGGTTGAGGCAGAGTCTTCCTCTCCGCCATGCTGCACAGACTAGAGTAGCTGGCCGCAAGCTTCCAGGTGACTCTGCTGCCTCTGCCTCCTCTCTTGTAGAAATGCTGAGGATACAGACGCATGCCACTACATCTGTCTGTTTTACAGGGATGTGGGTCCAATTCAAGTTGCCACACATTCAAGTGCTTTACCCACTGAGCCGCTTTAATTTTTTGACATGGAGTATTTGTTGCTCAGTACGGCCATACAGCACTGCTCTAAGCTATGCATCTAACTTCAACAGTTTCTCCCCAGTGTGAGTACCATCATGTCTGCAAAGCAAATGGCCGCAACTGAGGACTTTCTTGCGTTGCTTCCATCAACTAGGTTTCTCTCTAGTGAATTCTTTCATGTCTGCGAAGTGAGCGAGGGTGACTGTAGGCTTTTCCACACTGCTGACACTTGTAGGGTTTCTCTTCCGTGTGGGTGTGACTTATTTCATGAATCCTGAAGGAACTGGGGCAGATGAAGGCTTTGCCACACTCCTTGCATTCGTAGGGCTTCTCTCCAGTGTGGGTTCTCTCATGGATCTGAAATGAAGTGGAATGACTGAAGGCTTTTCCACACTGTTTACACTCATAGGGTTTTTCTCCGGTGTGGATTCGCATGTGAATTTTAAGGTGGGTGGAATAGTTAAAGGCCTTCCCACACTCCTTGCATGTGTAGGATTTTTTGGCATTATGAGTTCTCATGTGATTATTAAGACATGAAAGATATCCAAATGCTTTCCCACAGATCTTGCACTCACAGGTCTTCTCTTCGGCGTGCATTTTCAGATGCCCATTAAGGTTTGAAGAAATAGCAAAGGCTTTCCCACATTTGACACACACAAAAGGTTTTTCTCCTGTGTGAGTTCGTATATGCTGGATAAGGCGAGAGGATGTGAGGAAGGCTTTCCCACACTCCTTGCATGCGTAGGGCTTGTCTCCATTGTGCGATCTCACATGTATACTCAGACCTGAGTGCTGAGTGAAGGCTTTCCCACACTGATTACAGACATAGGGCTTCTCCCCTGTGTGAGTTCTCCCATGGATCTGAAATGAGTTGGAGTAATTGAAGGCCTTCCCGCACTCCTTACACTCATAGGGTTTCTCCCCAGTGTGGGTTCGCATGTGAATGTTTAGATACGCAGGGTATCGGTAGCCTTTCCCACACTCCTTACATCTGTGAGGTTTCTTTGCATTGAGAGTTTCTATAAGCACAGCAAGTCTTGAGTTTATAAAACTTCTCCCACACTCATTCAATTCATAAAGTTTGTCTCCACCGTGAGTTCTCTGATGTGTCTGAAGATGTGACTGATTCATAAAGGACTTCCCACAGTCACTGCATTCAAAACATTTCTCTTGTGTGGCCATTTTCTGATAAGCTTTACCTGGGATCGCACCGGTTTCTTCACTCTGATTGAACTCAGAAAGTTTCTCACCAGCACACTTTTTCCTCTGAAGCATTAGAAAGTCTTTCCTGCATTGACTACTGTCATAATTATCCTGTGCAGGTCGAGTTTTCATAACCGTCCTAAGGGGTGAGAGTTCACTGAAGAAGTCTCCATATTGTGTCCCGTCACAGAGGCCCCTTCCTGTGTCACTTCCTGTCTGCTGATAAGAGGGATAAACACCATTTTACTGCAGCCAACTGGTAAGGTTTTAACCGTCCCATAACAAAATGCTGTAATTTTTATTATATATATGCAGTTCATACTCTGCTAATTACGCTCCAGTGGTGTGACTAAACGCTTACTCAGTCACCTGCTCTAATCTTTAAAAGATTCCTGTGCCACTCCAAGAAAAAGATGCAATGTGTGCATTCTGGAGCAGTGAGCTACATTACACATTGTGTGCGTTCTGGAGCAGTGAGCTACATTACACATTGTGTGCGTTCTGGAGCAGTGAGCTACATTACACATTGTGTGCGTTCTGGAGCAGTGAGCTACATTACACATTGTGTGCGTTCTGGAGCAGTGAGCTACATTACACATTGTATGCGTTCTGGAGCAGTGAGCTACTTTACACATTGGGGGCACAATGTTTTCATCAGAAACATTTGGTCTTGTGTGTTATCTGCTACTCTCGATATCTCCTTTAAAGACATCTCTAGTTTTCTCTCCCAGAAGGCTTCGACCATGCCAAGTAAGTACTCTACAAAAGACACATCTTTAACCTCTAATCCCTCGAGAATAAGAAGAGACATCTTTTATTCTTACCGTTTGCATCCCGTTGGATATGTTACCCCTCAAAAGCTCCTGCTGGGATGCTGAACACTGGGTCTCGAGCTGTATTTTCCATTCTGAAGTGAAAACAGAAAAACAAACAGAAAAAGAAATGGAGTTATTTTTTAACTGGAGCTAAAAATAGGGCTCATTTCCTTTATTTTGAATTTGAGAAGAGAGAGATGAGTATTTTTTTTTCTGTCCTGTTTTTGAGACTAAGCAGCCTCACCTTGAACTCACTGCATGGCCCACACTGCACTGACTCCATAACCATCCTACCCCAGGTTCCTGATTAGATGGATTTCAGGAATTTCAGGATAAGGACACTGGTCATATTAAAAGTTTATTCTATAAAAGTCAAAACTGATGGTGAATAGAAATTACCAGGGAAACACTGTAGAAAATTTCTAGGGAAAAAAAGAGCATTTCTCAAAGCAATAAACTTAAAGAAAGTTTTGATTAGAAATAAACTAAAAGAGTATTGGAAGCTGAAGATTTTCTTTCTCTGCTCAGAGTTCTGAGACAAATTTTATTTTGAGGAGCTTCATTATAGGAGCTGGGATGGTTCCACAGGTAAAATGATATTGTGCAAGTGTGAGCACCTGAGTTCAGATCCCCAGAACTCACCTAAGGCTGGGCATGACAGCCTGTGTCTGTAATTCCAGTACAGCTATGACAAGATGGGATACTGAGACAGAGAAATCCTCTCAAGTTTTAGGGCCTGGCACATGCAATAGCAAACAAGCACACTACCAGACAAAGTAGATGGTGAGAGCTGACCCCAACACACGCACTACAGCAGCACATGCATGCCCCCACATACACACATCACACACACACATCAAAAACACATCATACACTCATCAAACACACATCACATACCCATCAAACATATACCACACACACATCAAACACACATCATACACTCATCATACACACATCAAACACACATCATACACTCATCAAACACACATCATACACTCATCAAACACACATCACACACATATCACACACATCATACACACATCATACACTTATCAAACACACATCAAACACTCATCAAACACACATTAAACACTCATCAAACACATATCATACACACATCATACACACATCAAACACATCAAAAACACATCAAACACACAGCAATACATGCATCATACACACATCATAGTATACACACATCAAATACAGAAATACAAGGCCCTTCCATTCATCCATCCATTCACTTACTGAGTGTGTGTGCACACACTTGCATCACAGCTCAGATACAGAGTGTGCCAGACTTTGGGAGTTGGTTCTCTCCTTCCACCACATGGGTTATAGGGACTGAACTTAGGCTGTCAGGCTTGGCCACAAGTACCTTTACCTACTGAGCCATCTCTCCAGTCTAACACAAGGGCTTTTTTTTAAGTTTATTTCAGTTACAAACAGACTAAACTCTCATTAAATAGAGTTTCCATGAATACTGACCTGGAAAAACTATCTTCTGCCCTGTACTAAACTCTTCTTGTTCCAACCAAGAGATCACACTGGGTTTGATGAGCTGATATCCTGTGTACAAGGTAAGGCATGTTAGTGAAAAGACTCATACAGAAAAATGACACAACTTCCCAGGGTGTAGGAATTAGAATTTTGCTTTTTATTCTCCCTCCAGCTTTCTGAGATAAGTGAAACTATCTAGCTAGGGCTGGCTTCAAGTTCACAGAAATCTTCCTCCTTCAGCCTCCCAAGTGCTTGAATTCCAGAAGTTGTCACCAAACCTGGCCAAGACTAGAGCTATGATAATAACTGAGAAATTATCTTCAAAGGACAAATAATGCAAGTATCAGTCCTGCCTCATAAGTTTAGTTTGTTCTGGACTCTACAACCCTAATTAATTTAATCATATATACATTATAAAGAACTAGAGTTTTCTTTATGCAAGACTGGGGATTGCACCCAGGGCCCTTCTTATGAAGGCAGGTGCTCAACCATTGAGCCATATCTTAACCCAGGACTTTACTTTATTCAAACAGGAACCAAGAGAATTGCAACACAGAGATCTTTGTTCCTCTGGGGAAATAAACTACAATCGGTTCATATGAAGCATTATTCATCACAGACGTCAAGATAATTAAACTTTCTAATTTACTTATTCTTTTGTATGTGGGTATATGTGCTCATGTATGTGGGTGTGCATGTAGTGATTAACACCTGAGAGATGGGGATCTCACTCAGGGCCTCATGCTCAGGCAGTAACCAGCTGCTTCCCACCTGCCCCCAAAAGGAAGATGAACATAAGCTGTCTCAGAGCTCTCCTAGGGACAGGAGGTGGTCGGGAGATGCTGTGCCACCTCTCTGACTCCTACTGGAGAAATGGCTAGCTCTGGTTCTGGGTCCCTTAGGTAGGATATCTGGGTCCCTTTGGTGGCACACTTAATTCTCTTCCCTCTCTGTCTACTGTTTGTCCTTGGCGTGCCAATCTATCCAAGTCTGTCACTTTATGTCTGTGTTTTCATTTCTCTGCTTGATTGTTGCTCTGTGTTTCATGTTCAACAGAAACAATGGTTAAAACTTTATCTGCTGGCTGTCCACCCTTGATTTAGTTTTAACTTGTTTAAAAGAAGAAAAAAAGCAGTCTAGTCTAAACACGTAAGATGTGTGTTGTAGGACTGTCATACAGGTGAAGGTAGGTAGATAGAGCATCTCTACCTCTAGGTGAGGCAATACTTTGTGGCTAGGCAGACACTGGGCAGAACGGCCTGTTTCATCTGCAGACTGATACTGTCCAAGGAGGACCCCTTATGCAGAATAGACTGACAATTGTGAAAGCCAGAATTATCAGCCCTTCAAGATTTCTGCATTTCAACAGTCTGTCAGTTGATTTTGGGCCAGAAGACTGATGACTTGAGCTCACATGTTGCCTACAGAGGACTGTGCTAGTAGAGATTTATCACTACAACCTCTCCGTTCTAGAAGCCGTGTTAGGCTTCCTATGTGTATAGATATTTGGTACTCTCACATTTCTGAAGGGGTTGAGGACTGACTGTTGTTTGATAGCCTATCAGGCAGTTGAACTCTGAATATACATACTTTATTGGATGGTTATCAGACAGTATACAAGCTAGCCAAGATATAATATAGATGTGACGCCTTTCTTAAGCTGGAATGGACAACTAAATGTTCTGTTTAACTGATAGAGAGTTGGACTGGGTGGTAGATATATTTTATGCTTTTAATTACAAAATGATGATAGTTGTGCTCAGCTTATATTTCAGAGGAAAGTTTTTTTTTAATTAGACAAAAAGGGTAAAATGTAGGATTGTCATAGGTATCATGGGCTGGTGTAGGATAGAACAAGGCCTGTCATTGGAAGAGAAGGAAGAGTAGGTAGGAGAAAAGTTTAAGGGAAGAGGAGGAGACTGGAGGAAACGGGAAAGAAGTTACAGAGCGAACATGGAGGCTGATGTTAAGATTCCACTCTGTACCTTTACAGGTTGAGGTGAATGTTCTTAAGGGATGGATAGGGCTTTGTATTTTTAGGTGGGCATTCATATTTTATCAATTGGATCAGAGGTTATTGTGTTGTGTGTTCTTTCATGTGGTGAATTAAGTTTAAGAGAGTGTGTGGCGGCTGGGACACTAAGCTCCACAGAGTTGGGATGTGTGTTTCTGGCATGGTGACAACCTGCCTTGGGAACTAGGTGGGTAGAGAGATGGCTGCCAGGCTCAGAGAGAAGTCATCATCAGTGTGATATGAGATGGAGCAGAGTGGATGAGAGGCTTTGCTGACTGAGATAAAGATATCTACTGTGGTGCTGGACCTAGTGGGGGATAAAAGACAACCTCATATTTATTATAATTTTACAACAGTGTGTGACCACTCCATGCTTGTTTCTGACTGGTCTTAAAAGTATAAATAAGCTCTGTATGTCTTGGTTATAGATTACTGACTTACAAGTTATTGGGTATGATTAAAAATTTCTAACACTGGTAACAGAAAGTTAGCTTAAAACTGGTTGGAGTCATTTTAAACAGCATGTGGCATGAGCCAACCCAGGGAAACAGGTCTCTATAGGTACCCCAAAACTGGGATAATATTTAGAAACCAGACTTATAAAAGATAAGATTTAAAATAATGAGAAATTAAAAACTGCACCATCATGCACTCATACATAAGAACTGGCAGCCAAAGTTTGTAATAAGAAAGTAATGAACTTGGTGTTGATTTTAGAGAGAATGGGTTGTTTGCACTGTTAAAAGTTGGTTTTGCTTTCCAAAATTGTTATGCTCCAATAGTGCAAAAGAAACTTAAAAATTATAGTTAAACTGCCAATGCTCCACTGGCTGCAGTTCACAATTCAATCATAAGCTCAAGATTTTAACTCACCCATATTTGTAATTAAGAAGAAATCAGGCAAATGGAGATTAACACAAGATTTATGAAAGGTTAATGAAACTACAGAACTTATGGGAGCATTACAACCTGGCTTGCCTACTCTCCAAAAAATATGTATAAGATTATTATAGATTTAAAAGATTGTTTTTTATACTATTCCTTTGCATCTTCATGATTGTAAAGGTTTGCAATTAGCATGTCTGCTTGTAATTTCCAAGAACACATTGGAAACTTATGCCACAGAGAATGGCTAGTAGCCCTTCCTTATATAAAACCTCTGTTGTTGCTTCAATATAAGAAGTTAGGACCTGAATCCCTCAGTGTATGTTATTCATTATATGGGTGGTATTTTATTAGCTGATCCTCTGAGGAAGTTTTACTACAAGCTTTTGCTCTTATACAACGAGCTTTAAATTTTGGGGGAGTAGTTGTTGCTCCAAAAAAGATTGAAAGGCAATATCCTTTTCAATATTTGGGACATCAGTTATATGCTAAACAATGTGGCACAGAAGAGTCAAATAAGAAAAGACAGCTCACTTACTTTAAATGATTTTCAAAATCTGTTAGATGTTAATTGGCTAAGACCTCACTTTATGATCACCACAGGAGGACTTAAGCCTCTGTTTGATATTCTCAAGGAGAATCCTCATTCCCCTCTATGATTAACTGATGAGGGAAAATAGCTTTGCAGAAAGTAGAGGAAGCTATGGTCAACAACAGACGCATTATATAGACTACGATCACTTGTTGGTTGTTTGCACCCACAGCAGGCCTTTGACAAAAGGGACCATTAATGTGAACTCATCTTTCCTTATCTCCAAAGGAAGTTTTAACACTCTGTTCTGAAGCTGTTGCTGTGTTAATACAGAATTGTAGGTTAGAATCACAAAAGTATTTTGGGAAAGAACTTGATGAAATATTCCTTATTCCAAACAGCAAATAAATTGGTTATTGCAGAATACTGATATTTGGCCTTTTGCATGTGCAAACTTTTCAGGCAATAATTAGACAAAATCATTATCCAAAAGACAAGTTGTTACAACTTGCCTCTATGTGTGCTTTTGTATTTACTGTAAATTTGCACACACGACCAATAGAGAATGCACTTACTGTGTTTACGATGGCTCATCTAATGGGAGGCAGCATATGTAACTGGATCACGTTTATTCTCTTGACTTTCCCTGCTGCAGCACAGATAATCGAGTTAGGTGCTGTAGCCACTGCTTTTGAAATGTTGAAAAACCAAGCTTTTAATTTGTATACTCACAGCCAATATAATGCTCTTGGTTTACAATTGCTTGAAACTGTTCTTTTTAGATTACTGCTAATTCTCAAATTTTACAATTATTTACGCAAATATAACTTAATTCAAGAGGACATACTGTGCCTAACTTGATAGGCCATTTAAGAGCTCATACTGGGTTGCCTGGACCGCTTAGTGAGGGCAAGGCCACAGCAGATCTGTATGCCAGGCAGACTGTAGGTCTCACACAGGAACAATTAGCCATGCAGTCTCATTCTTCACATCATCAAAACTGTAAAGACTTGTCCTGAATGTCCTCAGTTTCTTCCTGTACCACATAATGGTGTTAATCCTTGAGGACTCACACCTATTCGATTATGGTAAATGGATGTTAATCATTTCTGATCTGGGAAAATTAAAATATATACATGTGACCATAGACACCGTCTCAGGCTTTCTTGTTGCAACTGCTTTAACAGGAGAAGCAACTGGAAATGAAATTGTTCATTGCTTATGTTTCTCTGTCCTGGGTGTTCCAAATCAGATTAAGGCAGATAATAGAAAGGACTGCTGCAGTCAAGCCTTTGAGATGTTTGTCAAGAGTTCACTATTGGCCATACTACTGGGATTCCTTTTACTCCTCAAGGACAAGCTATTGTAGAACTTTAAAACAGTATCTTCATGAAATAAAAAGGGGGAATTATATCCCCACACACCACAAATTTATTTAAATCATGTTCTTTTATTTTACATTATAAAATTTGGATGAAGGAACTCTCTGCTGAGTCTGTGGCACCTACAACTGGGCATACTTATGCCTAGGTGAAATGGAAGAATCCACTTACTGGCATGGCATGACCCTGATCAGGTATTTAATAGGGGAAGAGGGCATGTTTGTGCTTTTTCCCACAGGATGCTGAAGGAGCGTGGTAGCTGCCGGTGACTGGTGAGACATGCTGATGCTGGGACAAAGAATGATGCTGACTGTGAGCTTGCTGAGTGCCCTGACAGTGGTGGCAGGGAAGCTGTACTGGACATATGTTCCTGACCCACTTTGCTTGCCTATATCCCAGTCTGGACAAGCTGCCTTGCCTCAAATTCTTAGACCTGAACTGGAAACTGTGGAAAGTGACTTCAAAACGTTAATCAAATAAGAGAAGTTATCATTTCTCTTCTCTTTCCTTTAATGTGACACGTTATTCTGACTCAATCATGGACTTGTCTGAAAATCAATCCAATACTAGACAAAAGGAAATAACAGTCTTCATTTGGAAGGCTGGTTCTGGACATTTTCAGAGACATATTTGAAAGTTGACAACTGCCGTGTATGAAGTCACATTTGCAGTGGATAAAATTAGAACAGGATCTGGGTCTCCAACAATTGTTAGTGCATGTGTTATGGCTCCTAATCTTTGATTAATTGGCCATGTTAAAATTACTTTTGTTTCTTCTACAATATTTAATGTAAGTTATGTTGATTGTACACTTTCTAATTGTGTTAATGTACTGAAATCTGGCGTGTCTGTTTTGATGGTCTATCAATCAGCCTTTGTTTTATTGCCTGTGAGTATTACAGAACCTTGATGTTCTGAAAAAAGTTTGCAGATACTGAAAGAAGTGAGTCAGGCTTTAAAGAGAAGCAAGAGGGTAGCAGGCTTGATCATTGCTGGTACAGCAGCTCTAACTGCATTAACGCTGGCACCACTGCTTCTGCAATTGCTTTGACACAGGAAGTCAAAACATACTTTTGTTAGTTAGCAAAAAACATTATTAAAGCTCTGAGTATTCAGGAGGATTTAGACAGGCGTTTGGAACAACAGATTGATGCTCTTTATGATACAATTCAAATTATTGGAGAGGAGGCCATCTTGAGTGTCATGCTAAATACCAATGGGTTTGTGTCACTTCTAAAATTTACAGTGATAGTCCCTATAATTGGGGGGAAAGTTCAGACATTTGCAGGGTATTTGGCATAACTCTAACACCTCTCTGGATGTTTTAACTTTGCATATCGAGATTATGGATTTAAAGAATGTTGACCTGCTGAGTTTTGATGCTGCAGATACTGCTGATAAAATTATTTGTGGCCTGAAGTCAGTTTTTCCATCTTGATCAATCTTCAAGAACAGCATATACAGCTTGACCATGCCAGCCCTTCTTGGGAATGTTTTTATTCCTGCCCATTGTGATAAACCCTGCCTTAAACAACATCAACATGTTGGCAGCCAAAATACAAGGCTTGAAACTAAAAATGGAACCCCAGACAGAGTTATTAATTTAACAGACTGGCAAGCCAAGGTTGGGTAAGTTTCTGCACAGTGCCTTACCAACCTAAGACAGAATAGCATTACTTTTGAAAATGCATATTCCAAGACAAGAAAGGAAGACGTTTTTGTCAGAACCACCTAAGACATAAGCAGTCTTGCTTATGAAATAAAAAGGGAGAGATGTGGAGAGCTCTTGGTGCCACTTATAGAAATTTGAGTAGTCAATGGGCTCAAGAAAGTAGGCTCAGATAAGAATGTTATGTTCCCAGTTGGGCTAATACAAAGCTCAAGATAAATTTCAGGCTAGGAATGTGTGACATTCCTTTTATCTTAGTCATCCTGACAAGGCCCTGAACACTGACCAGGGAGCTTAGTTTATTACCTTGTTCGATCTCTTTCTCTTTAATCTAAGAACTAACCCTATTTTCTGCAAGTACCTAGAATGATATAAAAACTGCCTGGGAAAAAGTAAACCCTCTTCAGCCTCAGCACTGGCAAGAGACATGTTACAGTGTTGTCTAACTGTCTTTCTCTTTTCGATCCTCACTCCCTCCCTTGAGACCCTGTTGACTGACTGAGCTGGCTTGATGGGTCTCTAACCACTGAGCCATCTCTCAAACTCCAGAGAATTTTTTGACACAGAAATGATAAACAGTTTTACACTGTTTCCAATTTAGCCTATTAAATATGGAGAAGGAAAATATATACTTTCTTTTGGGAAGTAGGAGGCAGTTTTTGAGACAGGGTTTCTCTATGCAGCCCTTGCTGTCCTGGAACTCACTCTATAGACCAGGCTGGCTTCAAACTCAGAGATGTGCCTGCCTCTGCATCCTTAGTGCTGGATGAAAGGCATGTGCCACCATGCCCAGCAAAAATATATATGAAGAAACCTTGGACTTTTAAAAAACACCCTGGTAGATTAAAACATATTAGGGTGGTAGACACCTTTAATCCCAGAAGGCAGTAGCAAGGATAATCTCTTGTGAGTTTGAGTCAGCCTGTTTTACATCTCAAGTTCCAGGCTAGCAAGGGCTATGCTGAGATCCCCCGACTCAAAACAAAACAACATGGAGTTAGGGATGGAACCGTCTTATTAGACTTGCTGTCACCACTCCTAAAACAGTCAGTACACAAGGGGCTGCTGGTAGCAAGAGCAGTCTCACCTACTGTGGCCAGGTTTTTGTAGTTCTCCAGCATCACCTCTCGGTAGAGGGTTCTCTGATCTGGGTTCAGTGAGGTCCACTCCTCTTGGGTAAAGTCCACAATCACATCATCAAAGCTCACTAACTCCTGAAATATTGCAGACATGTTGGTTTGAGCCAAATGAGAACTGTTAATGATCATGGGTGGATGAAGAAATAGGACCCAGCATCTACAGAAAACTCCCCGGCCTCCGATTATCTAACACCAGGGTTAGGTGGCTTTACTAAACTGCATGTGTCTGTGTGTCTGTGTATGTCTGTGTGTGTGTGTCTGTATGTAGTGTCTGTCTGAGTGTCTGTGTGTGTGTCTCTGTGTATGTATACATGTGTAGTGGTAGGAATACTTAACTGTGCAAGTTCATGTGGAAGCCAAGGGTTGATGTTGGAATTTCTTTTTCAGTTGATTTTCTGAGGCAGGGTTTCTCACTGAACCTGGAAATTTGCTGTCTCAGCTACACTAGCTGACTAGGCCTGGAATCCACCCCTCTCTACCCACAGTGCCATGTTTTACATGGGTGGTGGGGATCAAGCCCTTCACCCACTGAACCATCTCCCTAATACCCCAGACCCTTGACTAGCACACTAGACAGGACTCTTATCACTAAGCTCCATCCCCAGCCCTATTCTTACTCTGGATTTCCTCAAGTCACATGCCACTGCTGAACAGCAACTGATATCAGCAGTACACAAGAAAATACCACGGTACTTCTCTGTATTAAGTGCACTGACTAGTGCATCCAAGATATGTGACAGATGAGCATACATGAATAAACGTCTGTAGAAAAGGCCACTGTTGTCTATCTTGTCATCTATCAGAGCAGCCAACAAAGGAAGAAACATGCAGTGCTGACCAGGGGTCAGCAAGATGGCTGACCATCTGAGTGTGATCCACAGACACACATGACACAAAGAGAGAACTGAATCCTGCAAATTGTTCTCTGAATTCACACATCATTACATTTATGTTTTCCCGTGTGTGTGCGCATGCACACATTTTACCTGATAATTTGTCAGGCAATCAACCAACATCATTTCTGCTGATACTTTTTCTTCCTGAAGGCAGACTGAGTCCCCTGAAGGACCTTATGGAAAAAGAGAGAGGTATAAATACTCAGTTCTTCAGAATTCTCATCCAAAGACACAGAAGTCATTCTGGCCTACAACGAAAGCCGTATGTAATCGATCTAACTCCATACTGATCTCTCCCTCCCTACTGCTCTCTCCCTTTCTCGTTCTGAGTCTCTCAACCTATTTCTCTCCTCCCTTTCCCTCTCTTGCTCCCCGCCTCTCTCTCACACACTTGCATGGTCTTTCCCACCTTCACAGAACAGTCCTGCCCCATCTACAACCTGAAAGAAGGCAAGGCATGCAGCTTATTAGGGTAACCTTTATTAATAACAACCTCAGTCCACAAGTCAGGAGGCTTATACTCTGAAGATATTACCTTTTCAGGCTGGCCCATAGCTCAGTACAGCACTTGCCTGGCACATGCAGTGCCACCTTCCATCTCAGCAAAAAAATTGGGTGTGGTGATGCATATCTGTTATCCCAGCTCAAGTGGTAGAAGCAAGAGGATCAGAAAGTCAAGGCCATCAACCGGTTCCTAGCAAATTTGAGGCCTCCATGAGCTACATAGGGCCCTATCCCAAAAATGAAAAATTTTGGGGGATAGAGAGATGGCTAAGTGGCTAAGAGCACTGGATTCTTTTCCAGAGGACCCAAGTTCAGTTCTGAGCATCCACATGGCAGCTTACAGCTGTCTAGTCCCAAGGGTTCTGACACTCTGTTCTGGCTCCTGTGGGCCCTACCCCCAAGATGCATAGACAAACATTCAGACAATACACACTCATTTATATATATATAAAATCTAAAACAAGTACGTTACTTGTCATGATTATAAAACTCCTAAAGAAGACTGCACCTTTCCCTTGTAACGTACTTCAGAGAAGTTTCAATATCCCTGTAGGCCAGCAAGTGGGTAAAGGACCTCCTGCCAAGCCTGCTGACCTGAGTTCAGTTCCAAAGAACAATCCAGTGGAAGAGAACTGCCTCCTAAAAGTTGTGCTCCCTCCCCACTTCCCCTTTCTCTCTCAAAAAGGAAGGAAGGAAGGAAGGAAGGAAGGAAGTAAGGAAGGAAGGAAGGAAGGAAGGAAGGAAGGAAGGAAGGAAGGCAGGAAGGAAAGAAGGAAAGAAGGAAGAAAGGAAGAAAACATACCTTTAAAAAATGTGGAGAATGATTGAGGAAAACTTCCAGTGTGGATCTCTGACTTCCACGTGCCCACACCACATATGCACATACACATGAACTCACATACACATACACACGAACACGCGCGCGCACACACACACACACACACACACACACACACACACACACACACACACGGAGGGACCCACCAAAAACAAAAACAAAAACAAAAACCCCTAGAGCACCTTTCAAGTACTAGATAACTTGCCTGGAAACACTTGAAAGCAGTGAAAGGCTTAACCCCTTCACAGGAAAGGGACAAGGCAAACTCAGATGTGCACAGCTGTTACTTACTGAGTATCTTCTCAAAGAACGACCCTGCTGTATTTAGATTTCATGTGTATTAGTGTTTGGCTTGCACATATGTCTGTGCACCACATGTATACCTCCTAATGCTTGCAGAGGTCAGACGAAGAAGGCATTGGATCCCCTGGAATTGGAGTTACAGGAAGTTGTGAGGCACTACTTGAGTGCTGGGAACTGAACTGGAGTTACAAGAGCAATAAGTGTTTTTAACAGCTGAGCCATCTCTCTGTTCCTGAGAACCACCGTTTTAGATTATTTTAAAAGAATCACTGCTTGCTTCGGCAGCACATTTACTAAAATCGTAATGAGGAACAATATCGAGATTAGCATGGTCCCTATGCAAGGATGACACGCAAATTCTTGACACATTCCATATTTTTGCATTCAGGATGTAATATATGAGAAGAGAATAAATAAAAAAAAGTAAAAATGTCAGTAACATAAGCTATTGTGGCCTAGAACACTGTGCTACTATATACAGTACTACTTAGGGAACCTTAGGAATTCCGAGAAATCGTGTCAGTAGAACTTACTGTGGGACAACGAATCAGGAGCTGCCATCCTGTAACACGGAAGTGTGCATGAGGACTCCTTTCACTGAGGCAAGCCTCGCTTTGGTGCAGCTGATGAGTTTTAGCGAACAGTGGCGCTCTATCACCGGTGTACACAACTGTTAGCATTCCTGTCATAGCAATCGCTAATTAACACAAATTATCATTATCTATCAATTGCACATAAACTATATACAGGAAATACACAAGAAGACCACTAAGCACAGTACTCCATGAAACATGAATCCTAGTGATATTAACTGTAGTTCAGTGAGAAATGTTATTTATGTAGCAGACAATGTGCAAGGAGGTGTGTGTATGTGTGTGTGTGTTCAATTAATCATTATCACCACCCTTCACAGTAGATATCACTGCCCTAAAAATATCTACAGTCAAAGCAAAGTCTAGCGTTGCACACTTATAATGTATAATGCCAGCCCATGGGAGACTAAGTTAGGGGAATTGCTATGAGTTCAAAGCTATCCTGGAACACAAAACCTCTCAAACAGGGAGCTAGCAAGATGGCTAAGCAAATAAAGGTATCTGCCACCGGATAATGTAAGTCTGAAAAGTTGAATTTGCTCTTCAGGATCCATGTAAAGGCAGAAGGAGAGAACCATCACAGTAAACTGTCTTCTCAGCTCATGAGGTGGCATGTGTACCCTCCTCCCCACATCATATGCTACATACACATGCAGAGAAGTTAACCATAAACTCTAAAACAGAATAGGAAAGCGTCTATGTTCACAGAGCACTGTTCCTCATTTATCATCCAGTGATAAATGGTGATGCAGGACTTGAAGGCAGGTAAGGGTTTCTTTCATTAGCATACAAACTTTCTCTCATCTTTAACAAGTGGTAAAACTGTATGTACACAGGCAAATCATTACTTTCTTATTTATTTGTGTGTGTTTGTGTGTGTGTGTGTTTGTGTGTGTGTGTGTGTGTGTGTGTGTGTGTGTGTGTGTGTGTGTGTGTTGCAGACAGACCAGAGGTGTCCAATGCCCTATTTGATCCTTCTCCACTTGTTCATTTAAGGCAGGGTCTCTCCCGGAACCCAGGGTTCCTGTTTTCTCAGCAATGCTGAAAGCCAGATTGTCTCCACTCTCCTGAGGACTGGAGTTACTCATGCTTGCTGGACATCTGGCTTGACACCAGTGCTTGGATCCCCAGTGTTCCTAAACACTGAGCCATCTTTATGGTCCCAAAATAATTCTTTTGTTTCCAGGTAGATTTTTCTTGGTGGTAGTATTTAAATCTGTTTTACAGGTGTGGGAGATAGAACTCATGTCTCATATGTGGTAGATAAGAGTTCTACCTCTGAACTATCTTAAATAGTTCTTAAATGGAAGGGTATTTGGGCAGGGAGAAACCTCAGAATATAATTTAAGCTGTAAGCAACCTCAGCAAGGTTTTGGTAGAAAACACTGAACTCAAAAGACATGCCTTTTCCCACTGGCACCGGGGAGGTGAGCGCAAAGCCAGGCCGTGCTCAACTCCTGTTCTCTGGGTCTTCTCCGAGACCCGTCTTTCTACAGTGGAGTTTTGTCTTAGGGGGTCTGTGTGTCTGCCTGAGTCAAGATCTCACTGTACAGCTGTGGCTGGCCTCACCCTCGCAGCAATCCTCCCACTCGGTCCCTCAGATCCCAGGGTGGCTGGCACTTGCCCTGGTGCTCCTGCTCTACCTCTCAGTGTTTAAACTCCACACCCAAGTTTGCTTTCATTTACTTTTCACATTTTTTTTCTTTTTCTTGTTCCTTTTTTTCCCTCAAGATCAGAGTTTTTGTGATGCCCTGGCTAACATGGAACTTGCTCTGTAGACCAGGGATCCACCTGTCTCCACCTTTAGAGTACTGTAAATAAACAAAACAAAACAAACCACAGTATCGTGTCCTGCACTGGCCTCGAACTCACTGTGTAGCCAAGGTTGGCCTTGAACGTCTAATCCTCTGGTCTTTATCTCCCAAGTGCATGTGTGTGTGTGTGTGCATGTGTGTGTATATGTGTGTTTGTGTGTGCATGTGTTTGTGTGTGTGCATGTGTGTGTATATGTGTGTTTGTGTGTTGTGTGCATGTATGGTGAATGTATGTCTTTGTGTATATGTGTGCATGTGTGTATGTGTAGTTGTGTGTTTACGTGAATGTGCGCATGTGTATTTGTTTATGTATATATATGTGTATGCATGTGTTTATATGTATATGTGTGTGCATGTGTATATGTGTGTTTGTGTGCATGTGTTTGTGTGTGTGCGTGTACGTGTATAAGTCCGAGGACAATATCTGGAGTGGTTCTCACCTCCCATCATTGTGTGTGTTACAGGATCACCCTCAGGCTGTCAGCCAGCTGAGCCATCTCTACAGCCCCATAACATACTCACTTCATTAAAACTTTGTATCTGGTCTAATAAACATTTTTACTCTCATGCCTTGAGCTTTCTGTTCCCAAGATATTTAATCTAACTTATCTCCTACTTAAGAATACAGCTGGGAGGAATAAATTAATATCGTCTCCTGTAATTATGGACTTGCCTTGAAATATCTGCTATATACATTATATTACAGGTTGGGCACACATTTTGAACATTAGTATTTAACTGCTGAGCCATCTCTGTAGCACCCCAAAACCATGAATTTAGTGGTTCTGGTCTAAAAGTGTGATGGTGGTGGTGATGATGATGATGGATGTGGTGTGGGAACAGGTATACGACAAAACACATGTAAGATTGAGGGCAACTTCCAGAAATAGGCCCTGTCCTCTCACTGTGAGTTTGAGGGATTGAACACTAGCTGTTAGACTTGAAAGCACACTTCAGCTGAGTCTTCTCTCTAGTCCTTTACATATCTATATTTCATCATTAGTTATTATAGCCTGTGTCACGAGTGTATATGTGCCATGGTATACAGGAGAAAGTAAGCCAAAACTCTGGAAGGCTGTTTCTTTCAACTGTGGGTTCCAGAGACTGAATTCTGACCAAGTTTGCACAGCAATCGCATTACCCACTGAGCATCTCTGTACCTTTTAAAGGTTTCATTTTACTATATGTATGTGTGAGTGTGCTCAAAGGCACACACGGAGAAATCAAAGAGCAATTTGGAGGTGGTTCTCTCCTCCCATGTGGGCCCCCAGGATTGGCCTCAGGACACCATACTTAGCAGCAAGCACCTTTACCGGCTGAGCCCTCTTACTGGCCCTCCTCCTTTTTGATCATCCCAGGTGCTGGGATTAAAAATGTGCACCTTTATTCCTGGTAATTCATGTGTGTGTGTGTGTGTGTGTGTGTGTGTGTGTGTGTGTGTGTGTGTGTGTGTGTGTACACATGTGCACTCACCACAGGTGTCCAAGTGCACGTGTCAGAGGGTATTAGATATCCTGAGTTAGAATTACTGGTGGCCTGACTTGAATGCTGGGAACTGAACTTGGATCCTCTGGAAGAGCAGTAAGTACTTTTAACTGCTGAGCCATGGTTCTAGCACAGCTCAATATCTTAAACAGCAATTGGGTGACAGCTAGCACTTGTCACCTGACACCAGTCTGACTTAGCTCCCACTGGATTATAAATCTAACTGGAGAGCGTGACATGTGACAAAGCACATTGGTCATCCTCCCCTGAGGAGGGTGGCAAGAGGATCAGTTCAAGGTCACTCCTGGCCACAGTGAGGTTAAAGCCAACCTCGAAAACTGAACAAAAAGATAAAACCAAATCCATACAACATGGAAGAGTACCATTAGACTACGGCAAGGGTTTGGAACCCATTTCAACCAGACACTTCATTTGCTATTCATACCCAAGACCAGACACCTCTCATGCAAAGTAATGTTTTCAAAACAGGATCTTGAGAGTCCAGAGTAGCCTTGAACTTCCTACCCTGCTCTCAGCTTCTGCAGTGTTAGAATTATGTACCTGTGGGTATTTGGCCAAAGTTAAATGCTGAGAATGATGGTTACTGAAACATAATTTTGGGATTTCCTTGTCTGTTTTGTATAAGAAATATATAGGCAGCAGGATGCAGCTGGAATGGCTCTCTCTCTCTCTCTCTCTCTCTCTCTCTCTCTCTCTCTCTCTCTCTCTCTCTCTCTCTCTCCCCCTCTCTCTCTCCCTCTCTCTCCCTCTCTCTCTCTCCCCTGTGGGTGGACAAAAGCCACCCACATTCACTACACACTAAAGACTTTTAAAAATATTTATTATTTTGTGTGTATGTGTAGGCATGTACATGTTAAGATCAGATGACAACTTTCAAGAACGTGTTCTCTCCTTCCACTATGGATTCCAGGGATCAAATTCAGGTTTTAAGACTTAGAACATAAGTGGTTTTGCCCACTGAACTAAACAATCTTGGTCATTTGTATTGTTTGGTTTGGTTTCTCTGTGTAGCCCTGGTTGTCCTGAAACTTGCTCTGTAGACTAGGCTGGCTTTGAACTCAGAGATCCACCTGCCTCAGCCTCCCAAGTACTAGGATCAAAGGGTGTGCCACCACCACCTAACCATGAACTAAGCAATCTTACTGAAAGCAACTTAAGAGGCTGATGGGTTTATTGGCTTCCTACTAGAAACTACAGTCTGTCACTGAGGGGCGCCTAGGCAGGACTTCAAGCAGTTATTTACATCACTGACAACCGAGAGCAGAGAAAGGAATGGGTCCTTGCTGGCTTGCTCCCTCATACTCAGCTTGCTTTCTCTTGTCCTTTATGTCTTATATTTCTCTTGTCCAAAATCAGGAAATGGTGGCACCCTCAACAGAGTGGGCCTTCCTATTGAAATTAACACTCAAGACAATGCCCCCACTGACATGCTCACAGGCAAACCTGATTAACACAGTTCCTTACTGAGACTCTTTCCAGGTAATTCTATGTTGACAAGTTGACAATTAAAAGCTAACTATTGGGCTGGAGAGATGGTTCAGTGGTTAAGAGCACAGGCTGCTCTTCCAAGGGTCCTGAGTTCAAATCCCAGCAACCACATGGTGGCTCACAACCATCTGTAATAAAATCTGATGCCCTCTTCTGGTGTGACTGAAGACAGCTACAGTGTACTTATATATAATAAATAGATAAATCTTAAAAAAAAAAAAAAAAGCTAACTATCACATCACAGAGGAGAAAAATAAATAATCCAGTAAGATGGGTTAAATGAAGAAGGGACGGGAGGGCAGAACAAAAGCGGGAATACAGGAAAGACATGGCTTTTGAAAACACTGGGTATGGGTTCACAGTTTCTTGGAATGGGTTCAATTTTAAAAGGCTTTTGAAAATATTATAAGGAAACCTACCTTCCTAAAATACAGACTTACATAAAGAGGACTTAGAGTTACCCTATAACCACACAACAATACCTCTACTGGCTACCACAGGCTAACACATAAAAAGTTCAGTGCCAGGAACAAATTACCTTTTCTGGGTTTGTTGGTCAGTTGTGCTGCACAGACGTCCAAACATTACAGACCATGGCTCTTGCTTACCCACAACGTGAGGATACGAGCCTATTGCTGCAGACACCACATACTTTAGTCCTAGCACATGAAGAAATCAAACTGGTAGCCTCATCCCTACTGCCTAGCTTTTATAGTGCTGAATGTTATGCACACTAAGGGAGAAAGGGAATCACAAATCTTATCCAGCTATGACCTCTGCAAGCTACAATAATGAACAGTCTGGAAAGATGTGCCCACTGATGCAGAAGTGGCACAAATGTCATGGGAATACTTTCTGATTGGAGTTAAGGCTCTCTGCACAAGATTGAACCCATTCCAAGAAACTGTGAACCCATACCTAGTGCTATCAGAACCAAGAAACTGAGGCTAGATAGGATTGAGACCCTAGGGGAACCTCCCACTGTTGTTCTGCTAAATAGACATAGTATTAAAAAAGAAAACACCTAATAACTTATCACTACACCAGTAGATTAGTACATCTCTAACTCTTCATCAGAGAAGCTTCCTGAGGTACATGGCAATCAACAAAGACCCACAACTGGTCAGCTGCTCAACCCATAAGACATCTCTATCACACCTTTCCTCTCGAGGCTCAGGAATCATCATGGAAAAGGGAGTAGAAAGAGCTGGAAGCCACAAATGACCTCCATGAATGTGTTTCCCAAACAGAGGTGGTGACAACATGACCAGGAACTCTGCAAGCTCAAACTAGACAAATCCCACACCGAGGGGAAAGGAGACCGAGTCTGACACCTGGCAGAGGAACAGCTGGTCCTCAGCTCATAGGAGGATCAGTTGTCCACAGTTCAGCGGCTGCACGATCTGGGCAGCACAAATTGTATGACAAGAGGAGGGAGAAAGGGAGGAGAAGGAGGCAGAAGCATAAAAGCTGTGCAGGGAGGGAGGAGGGAAGAGATCCGAGAGAAGGTGTAGAGGAAATGGATATGATAAATATACAATGTATGAAACTCTAAAGGGAAGAAGAAACCAGCCATCACGGGCATTTTATGATATCGTATGTCAGGTTGCCACTAAGCGATTGCTAAGGGTAATGATAAGGTGTTGGCTGGCAACTATGATATGATTTTGACAAAACATGCTGAATGAGTGTCAATACTAAAGGCTTTGTGTTTGTGGCACATCCTAGTAACACACAACTCAACACACTAATTGCTCTCATATTTATATCTCAGTATGCTATTCATGATCAATCAGTCTGAATAGAAGAAATTAGGTGGCTATGGGACAATAAAACATTGAGAGAAACCATATCCACTTAACTTACAGTCTATTGTTCAAAGTGTTCAATATCTCAGTTATTTCTGCTCATCTCTTACTGTACTGAATTTGTAAATCACAGATACATATGTTTGATGGAGAGATGGTATACAGAGTTCTATACTCTCTACAGTTTGAGGCATCTACTGACATCCTTAGAAAAAACCTCCCATAGGACCTGAACAAATGGCTTCAGGGCAAAATACTTGCTGTGTAAGCATGAAGACATTGGGTGTGGATTCCTAGCACCCACATAAAATCTAATAACTTAGCACATGACTGTAACCCCAGCGCTGGAAGGAGTGTGGGGTCAGAGCCGTGCTGGCCAACTGGTCTAGCCAAGATGGTGAGCTTCAATTTCAATGAGAAACCTTAACTCAAGAATTAAGATAGGCAGGAGACACCGATGTTGACCTCTGAGTGCCACATGTGTATCTAAACACACAAAACTACACGTGCATATATACACAAAGTACACGAATGATCAAATGATGTTAAAACACATTTATTTGAAAAGTCTCTCCTGGAGATAAGGGGGCCCATTATACTGCCTATATTACTCAGCGAGCTGATGGTGGAGGGAGGTAACACGTGAGAGGGGACTGGCGTGAACGCTGTACACCGGGAGTGGTTTCAGTACTGAAAACGTGGGGAGATAAGCAAAAAGAAACAGCTGTGCCGCTGCCTGGGGCCCCAGCTGAAGCCCAGGATGCCATTAGAAAGGGGACGGGCACTCACAGAAAGTGGTATTCTGAGTAAGATCCATCCGGCTGATGCAGACCTGGAATCCCAGCACTCAGGAGGTGGGGATAGGAAGTCCGTGAGTACAAGGTCATCCTCAGCTACACAGGGAGTTCAAAGCCAGCCTGAATCCTGTCTCAAAACAAAACTGAGTATGACATTAGAGTCAACAAAGGAGAACACGCTTAGCAAAGCTCAGTAGTTTCCAACACTAGTGATAACGAGACAGCTAGTTGACTACGGCATTTAATGCTACCAACAACATAAAGTCTGAACAAGTGTGCTAGTGCCTGCCCTTGTCCTTTATTAAGGAAATTAAGACGAAGGTATGAAACATGGTGACGGCAGCGGCAGCATACTGAGCTGCACCGCCTTTTCACCGTGCAGCAGTATCCACCCACAGCACACAAACTCACATTGCTATTCACACATCAAACCCATGGAGCTCCTTGTAAAACCTGAGCAGAGTCTAAGAGATCCACCTGGGAACGGGGACTACATCGTCCCACATCGTCCCACAGTTATGATTCATCAGAGGGCCCGGATCTGAGCCAACACTGGCTTGTACTTAGTGTCCAAGCCAGCTTCACGGGCTGTTGGAGGAAGCTTTCTTCACATTGTGTGTCTCTGTATTTTCGGTTGTGAATTCTGTACTGTCAGAGGGCTGAGTGCTGGCAGAACTTTGGTACTGTCATTTCCAAGGCCCATCACCCTATTTTCTACTTGGTAAATACTTGTCCTCCCACTCCTGCCTAAAGGCAATCTGGAAATGTGTCGGAGGTCATCTTGCTGCTGACTGGTTATGAGGAAGGTCTGAGGGCCAGGAGCTGGCCAGGAAATAGGGAGTGGAACTTCCGGCAGACAGAATGTCCAAGAGAAAAGAAAGCAGTCATTGAGAATGGACATGGAGGGGAACAGAAAATGACCACACCAGAGCACAGAGGGACAGAGCTAGCCATTTGGTGGTAGTTGGGTTAAGTCAGATAAGCTACATAGGGGACCGCCCCGGCAAAAGGCCTAAACCTCATCAGCAGCCACCGTGTCTTACTTGTACCGCCGGAGGCATCTTTATCCTGCTACAATGGATACTCGTGACCTGGAAGATTATGGGCAGCTGGGTACGGAGTCGGCATTTGTGATAATCTGTTCTCAGGCAGCACAGTAGGTGGGATGTCATCTGCTGGCTTGATGTATGGCCCAAAGCTGAGAAGGGCAATTTCTTCTATCAGAAGAGTAAGGCAACAAAAGCGACTGGGACAGACACTCCACAAGGCCTGAGGAACACTGATAAACCCTTCACAGTGAAGGATCATCAAAGGGCACTAACGAGGCTAGCCATGGGCTTCAATTTGTCAGTAAAAATTTAAAATAAAGGATTTGTTCCCACCAGAAACAAAACAGTAGGACTAGCAAGATGGCTCGGTAGATAAAGGGGTTCTCAGTAGATAAAGCCTTGTGAGTGCCGTTCAAACTCAAGAGCCGCTCAGCGTGGAAGGAGAGAACCAACTATTCCAAATTGGCCCCCATCTCAACCCAGCCCGTAAGCATAATTAAAAAATAAAAAAGGGTGAGTGAGTGAGACCCACAGAGTCAACTGACCTGGACCCTTGGGGTTCCCAGAGACTGAACTACCAACCAAAGAGCATACACAGGCTGGAGCTAGGCCTCACGGCACACACGTAGCAGATGTGCAGCTTGGTCCTCATATTGGTCCTGAACAACTGAACAGGGGTCATATTCCAAAAGCTGTTGCTTATATGTAGGATATGCTCTTCTAGCTAGGAAGCCTTGCCTGGCCTCAATGGGAGAGGACTCACCTAGTCTCACAGAGACTTGATGTGCCAGGAGGGCCACCACCCGCTCAGAGGAGAAAGGAAGTGGGGGATGGAGAGGATTGAGGGAGACAGAAGGGAGGGCAGCGAGTGAGATGAAAAATGAATAAATTAAAATAGATTAAATTGTTAAAAAAGTGTGTCAGGGCCAGTGAGACGGTTCAGTGGGTAAAGGTACTTGCCACCAAGCCTGAGAAACTGAGTTCTATGTCTGGAGACCCAGAGGTCTCTAATGGAAAATTGATTTCCATAAATGCCATGGTAGTCCTACACGCACACATGTGCATGCGCAAGCCCACACACACAATATGTGTGCCAGAAAAAAAAACACTATCAAAGTCACACTCGTGGTCCTAGAGGAAAGTGTGAACCGTGAAGGTGCTGTCCGAATGGACTGTGAGTGATGACAAACTTGCTGAGGTACTTCAGAGGCAGCCTGGAAAGGCACAGCTAACCCACGGGTAACAGGCCCGAGGGGCTGGTGAGAGGCTCGGTGAGCAGTGCGTGCCATGCAAGCCTGAGACCTGAGTTCAATCCCGGGAACCCACATCAAGATGGAAGGAGAAAACCAACTCTACCAAGTTGTCCTCTCAACACACAGACACACACACACACACACACACACACACACACACACACACACACACCCCACAAGAGTAATAAATAAAAGGAAACAGGCACTTAAAATGAAACATTAGCTAAAATATAAGTAAAAACTATATGCTAGTTGTTGACTTGAACACAATTAATAGCAATATTCAATTTTGTGCACGGGGGCTTTGCTTATGAAGCCATAACCCCGAGGAACAGGAATACACTGCAAGGTACTATCCATGAGTCTGACACATGAAAATTAAGTCACATAACTTTTAGATTTTGAATTAGATTGAAACATAGAACTTGGTTTTATTATTTTCTTACACATGACAAAAGTTTACCACAGACTTTATATTATTTACATTAAATACAGAAATATAGAAATGTAAAATCTCAGGAGTCATGAGGTAGGAGCAGAGAAAGCATGGGAGACATAGGGAGTTCCAAGCCATCTAGGATTAACATAAAAATCTATTTCAAAAACCATAAATGAAAATGTAAAGACTAATAACACTCATAATCTATTACAGTACACTGTACTTCAAGCTCCTGAGTGGGGTGTGGGATGATGTCACAGGTGAGGCAGGTACAAGATAGAAGGAGGCCTGTCATTGGATGAGAAGGAAGGATGGGCGGGAGAAAAGTTTGAAGGAAGAGGAGGAGACTGGAACGGAAAGGAGGAAGAGACAGGATGGACAGGGAGAGGAGCCAAGGGACAACAATGGAGGCTGACGTTAAGATTCCGCTCTGTGTATATACAGGTTATTAATGTTCTTAAGGGATGGATGTATATTGGGCTTTGTATGTTTAGGTGGGCAATTATATCTTATCAATTGGGTCAAAGGTTATTGTGTTGTGTGTTCTTTCATGTGTATATTTAAGTGTAAGAAAGTGTGCTATGGCTGGTCTGGGCTACCACGGAGTTGGGATCTGTGTTCCTAGTATGGAAACTTGCCTTGGGAACTAGATAGGTAGAGAGATTGCTGCCAGACTCAGAGAGAGGCCTTTGGCAGTGTGATATGGGATGGAGCAGAGCAGGTGAGACACTTTGCCGACTGAGAATTAAGATATCTAGCAGATACCTTGGGGGCACCACAGTGCCAGATCTAGTGAGGATAAAAGACAACCTTATGTTTTTATTTTTCATATTTTTATAACAACAGTGGGGGTCATTCTGAAATCATTAACTTGGTTGGCCTGGAGCTCAGCTGTAGGACATTTGCCTTGAATGTACAAGGCTCTGGGTTCAATCTACAGACTAGAAAATAAAAATCACACAGCGAAGATGCAATCATTAACTCAAGGCAGACACGCGTGTCACAGTGCTGGGAAGTCTAAAGTAGGAGGACAGTTGTCCAAGGCTGAACCACAACACTGTAAGACCCAATAATAAAAAACTAAAAATTGAAGCTTAAAAGTACCTTTATTTTACTCATTTGAGTTCAGAGACAGCAAAAATGCTGCTTAGGGAAAGAAACAGGAGGGAGAGAGCAGTAGGGGGAAGAGGGAGAGAGGGGCAGGGAGAGGAGGGAGAGGAGGGAGAGAGGGGAAGGGGGAGGAAGCAGAGAAGAAAAGGGGAAGAAGAAACACAAAGAAACAACTATTCACCAGAATAAGATGATAAAGCAAGAGGGCTGCAGAGATGGCTCAGCGGTTAGAGCACTGACTGCTCTTCCAGAGGCCCTGAGTTCAATGCCCAGCACCCACATGGTGGCTCACAACCATCTGTAATGGGACCGGATGCCCTCTTCTGGTGTGTCTGAAGACAGTGACAGGGTAGTCACATATATAAGATAAATAGCTCTTAAAAAGAAAGAAAAGAAATCATGTTCCTACTGCTCCGACTCCTGAGATTACTGCTATATGCCACCATGTCACCCTTTATTTTCAGTTCACATCTTAGCAAACAAGTCACCATACAATATATTTATCTTCTGGGGAAAGAGTAGACACAGACTGCTGCAAAGAGGTGACAGTACCTCAGACACTGGACCATCAAATATGCTAGTACATCTAAGACTTTTTTAAAAAGAGAAATGGGGGGAACTGTTGGGGAGAGAACCCTAATTTATCAATCTTCTTAATAGTTAATCCAATGATTTTTAATCATCTAGCTTTCCACATTTCTTCTGTGAGCTCCAAGCAGTTTAGTGATGACTAGGCCTAAAACCTAAGAAAAAAATATGTGTAGCATGTACAAGGCCCTGAATTTGATCACAAGCACAGGGAGATAAAAGGGATGAGAAAACAAACACAGGCCTAGGAACTCTGGAACTCGCTATTATTGTTTATTGGGTTTTTACTTTTTTTTTTTTTTTTAAATACAATATTTCACCATTCAGCACTGGTTGGCCTGGAACTCATTTTGTACACCAGGTTAGCCAAGAACTCAAAGAAATCCTTTTGCCACCTCCTGTGTGCTGTGAGTAAACTCCTGTCGGCTAGGTTTTTATGAATGGACTTGAGGTCTACCAACGTTTATACTCTCTCAAGACGTACATGCTAAGTAACTAAGAAACATGTCTTTGTAGCTTAAGCTAATGGTCAAAATAAAACACGCACACCCTAAATAAAATACAGTCTAACAATATGAATTAAGTTCTCACCCCAGACATTCGTTTCTAATTTTTTGAAAAAGGAATACGGCCCTTAACAGAAGCCACCTTTCACTAAGTGCTCACCAGAGGTGCTGAAATCGCAAGGTCACTCCAACTACTCCGGCAAAAATTCATTTCTTTCTGAGGAGAAAAATAAAACAGTTTTTTCCACTGAAGTTGCTTGGGCGGCTTTTGAAAAGCAGGCGCATCTTGGATGCAGCCCGCCAGGACCCGCCCTCTGGGCACTTTCCCAGCCCAGTGACTGACAGCCGGACAGGACTCAGAATTGGCCGCGCCCTGAGGCGCCGTGGCAGGGAGAGCAGAGCTCAGCACTCTCGTTCTTTACCTTCCCCTTCAACCTCCAGGCAGCCCTTGCACCGCAGAACTCACAAAGGCCAGATAACTCCCAACTCTTCAGTGCAGATAAGAGCCGGAAAAGACGGTCGCGGGCCTGACGTCACTTCCGTTCGCGCTCGGTTGGTTGCAGAGCCAGGGAGGCTCCCTTGAACTGTCAGATTACTAGTTTCTCCGCAGTGTGATGGCGGGGGCGCTGTAATAGCTTTACTATGGGAGGCCAAAAGTGTTCTTGATGACAAGACAGAATTAGAATCCAGGCTGTGAGCCCAGGAACGGGTGGGAGAGGAAGTAATCGGTGGGGCAGTAAGTCCTTAAACCCACAGGAAGCTCGGCAGAAACTTCGGCCAACCTCCCCTGCACTCTTAGAACCCTTGCTTTCTAGAGCACCTTAACTCAGTAGGAAACAGAAGGCAGGCTCGCTTCCGTACTTATCTAGACCTCTCTCGAGGTGTTGGAATTGTTTTTGGTAGGTTGGGACCATAAAGGGTGCTTCAACAGATTGACCCTACCTCACTAGGCTCAGGAGCCAATGGGAATAATTCGAGGTTTCTGATTGGGAATCCTCAAGTAGTTACTGGGTTGGCCTTGGACTTGTCCCAGCAACTGTTTTCCTAAGTCCTTGGTTCTATTGAATGCTGTAATCAAAAAGCAAGTTCAAATCCTGGTTTTTGTCATCTCAAGTCACAGCAAAAATGCCCAGTCCCTCAGATTCTACACTCCTGGATTCTGATGCTCCCCTGATAACATGAATGAAGAGCCAGTTTAAGAAGGCAACCGTTGAGTAGCTGAGAACTGTAATGTCATTAGAAGCCTCTTGAACTTTCAGGACTGAATTCTGCTGACGTCTGTTGGTCGATGTGAAATCAAGAGAAAGGATGCTATAATCACCTTCTGATGAACTTAAAAGAATTTATAGCCCTGATCTATCACAGGATGCAATGGGTAGTCTGTCAAGAGACCCATTTACCCTCTCTGCCATGAATTTGCTCCATCAGGGACTTGTGTTGCTATAGAAACAATATGCCAATGACTCAGTGGTAAAAACAAAATCACTGCACACATAGAGCTCAAGGAAAAGCTCTTTACTACATAAAGCACATGGCCAGTTGGGCTAACACCCAAATAAGAGTTGATCTTGAATATAAGATTTTACTGAATTATATATACATCTTAGAGTTATGCATTTTACACACAGTCATCCTTAAAACTTTTAGGTCCAGCCCCTGATTAGACTTTGAACAATTTAAACAGAGACAGGAGACTACAAGTCTAGCCACTTGGACAGACGGGAGATTTACACAGCAAAAATATCACCAGGATTACTTAAGTACATCAGTGCTGTTTTTTCCAATAGATGTGGCCCAGGGTCATGTTACCCAGCTGGCAGAACTATGTTTTTTGTTTTTGTTTTTTTTAAAGATTTATTTTACACAAGTACACCATAGCTGTCTTCAGACACACCAGAAGAGGGCATCAGATCCCATTTCAAATGGTTGTGAGCCACCATGTGGTTGCTGGGAATTGAACTCAGGACCTCTGGAAGAGCAGTCACTGTTCTTAACCACTGAGCCATCTCTCCAGCCTAGAACTATGCTTTTTTTTTTTTTTTTTTAAAGAACCGGAACTTTATGGCAGGGCAGGGCTGACATCCATTGCGCCTGTGCTCTGTCCCCTTGAGCTGCATGTCAGAGGTACATTCTTTGGGGATTGGTCTAATGGATAGTCAATCCTAGCGAACGTTTACATCCTAGCACCATGAATTTACCTAACAGGCCTGAGTAGCACACTACTTATCTTTGAGGTATTGGGGAACAGCACTCCTTTGGCTAAATCCTATTTTGTATGATTTAATGTCTCCTAAGCAAATCCTCTATGACATCAATTCTGCTACTTTGAATATCTATGTCAGTGTAGGAGTGAACCTGCTTCTAGGTCTCTGCAATTGTTATGCTCAGGAGATTAATGAGAGCAAACTGTATGCAAGCGGTCTCGTCTACTCAGAAAGAAACACCATCAACACATTCTATTTTAAAACTGGATTTAATGGTTTAGAATAGCAACTAAAAGATAAATGGAATACACAAATCCAAGCACTGGGTGAAATTTCAGTGAAAAACATCATTACAGAAAAGGTACATGCAACAAATACAGAAGAAAAAAGTTGCTAAAAATCCAATTTTGTTACTAATTGCATTATACATAATGGTCTAAAAGAATTGTTAATCAGGATCTTTCAAGTAATCAGAGTTTTAAAACTCTAACTAAAGTATATATAAAAGACACATCTACACCTGGGTTATAGGTCAGTGGTTAGCATGTGTAAAGCCCTCAGTTTGAATCCTAGCACCCCACCCCTAAATTTTTTTTAACCAAGGATACAAAAATTAAACTATCTAGCCATGTCAATACCTGCCAGAGTCAACGGAATAAAAACTATATTGGAAAGTTTAAATATTTCAAGACAAATTTTTTCCCTCCCAAATTATCTACCAGGCCCCAACTCCTCCTTTGGGAACATTTGTCTTGTCTTATTTTTCATGTTTGTCTTTTTAAGACAGTGTCCACAAGGTAGCCCAGGTTCGGGCTACCCTTAAATCTGTGACCCTCCTGCCTTGGCTTCCCAGTCCCTAAGATTAGTGTGAGGCAACATGCTGTAGTTTGAGACAAATACTCTCCAAAAGAATACTGGTTGAAGATTAACTCAATTTAATTACAAGAAATCATTGCAGAATGCAAGGCAGACCCAAAGTAAATTAATTATACAACCAGGAAACATCAGGAATACAAGAAAAAAAAATAAATTTCAAATGTGAAAATGAAAGCATGCCTAGAAAAATATACTCGAAAAAATTTAAATGATATTGTAAATCTTAGGTGTCCCATACACATAAGATGCTGTGCAGTTTATGGTAATAGAAAATGGGTACCTAAAACAGTATCAATTAATCTAGATCAGGATAACTGAACAGGTTTAGAGTTTGGGAAAGGAGAGGAATATATTCATGGCAGTAAATGACACGGTTCTAATCTACAGCTAAGAGCCAGTCAGTTCGTTTTAGCATGGCTGTTTTGGTGGCGCTGAGGACTGAGACCACAGACAGTCCTGTGCACTCTGAACAGGCGCACTCTTCCTACCCCTGCGCCATTTCTTCTTACATATAAGGAAAACTTGTATGCCATCGTTACTTGAGAATATCTATGACAATCTTCATGTGAGTAAGCATAAGCAACGTTAAGTAGTAGAAACGATCCATTCGGCTCAAGATTACAGACCGCTCGGTGACAGAGGGCTGCCTCATCCGGGTCGGTTCCATCCTCAGCAGTCCCACAGAACAAAAATGAACCGTAATGGCCAAGTTGAAGGCATCTAAGAACTTAAAATTAACATCAGGCAACTAATATACAATCATTGATAAAATGACTGCCTTTATTTTAGAGTCCTTTAATCATTCCAGTATTTACTATTTGAAACAATGAAATCCTAGGTACTTGAATGCAAATGAGTGTGGTCATCTCAGAGGATACAGGGAAAGCAATTAATAAATCCAAGGGGAATTTTGCCTCACAAATAAAGAAAGACTATAAAATCATTATGTAAAAATCCAGATATTAAAACAACCCTCTATCCTAATAAGCAAATCAGTATAATGGAAAGCATACCTCATTATAATTCTAAAGAAAAATATGCTTTAACTACTTTCACTAGTGTGCTGGACATCATACTAATTTATGTAAGGAAACAACTAAAATAGAAAAAAAAATTCATTATCTACAAATAGGATTACCTGTCTGGGGGCCCAAAAGAATCTATGACCCTCTCAAATTCATATTAAATCTAACCCTCGGCATGACCGTTCAGATCGGGTCTTTAGAATTTCATCTGATAGTCCAGGACAATGAGGGGAAACCTCATCCCACAACGCTGTGGTTTTTATCAGAAGAGGATAAAAAAAAAACCTCCTTTTCAGGCTCTGTCATGTGAAAGCGACTGCATGCCATGAAGAGTCTACTCCGCAAGCCGCCAAACATGCTGTTCCTGTTTTCACG
The DNA here is from genome assembly GCF_011064425.1 of Rattus rattus. Lineage (NCBI taxonomy): Eukaryota > Metazoa > Chordata > Mammalia > Rodentia > Muridae > Rattus > Rattus rattus. The sequence continues at coordinate 16,658,024 of NC_046161.1, read as the reverse complement.
TGTGTGCGTGTGCATGTTGGTGTTCCCGCATCTGCACGTGGCATGCAGAATCCAGAAGGTAATGCCAGGTTTCCCCAGTCACTTCCCGTTTCGTGTACTGAAGCAGGGTCTGTTGCTGAACCCGGAGCTCATAGAGTCAAGTAACCTAACTCCCCAATCGCCTGAGGATTCCCGTCTAACTTCCCAGGCTCTGGGATTACAGGTGGCCTCCATGGCACTTAACTGGGTTCTGAGAAAACGAACTCTGGTCCTTGTGTTTGCAGGGCAAGAGCTTCGCCCTCTGAACCATCCTCTCACTAACTCCCATGCTGCTATTCTTGTGTGAGAAAATAGATTGCTGTATACGGTCTGTCCACTGATGGAGATAAAAACTAGCTATTCACATGCCAGGCAAGCACTACCACCACCGAGCGGAACCCGCAGCCCTAAGGTTTTATCCAAAAGTGGTAAGCTAATGAGAAGTATAATGGTCTATAGATATGACAACGCCATAATAAAACCCAATACTATGCTAACCTAAAATTTCATTTCTTTAGGAGGGAACTTTAAAGCAACTTGGTTTATGCTGTTGTGTGTTATCTGTACGGTGTGTACAAGCGTGTGCAGGTGTGGTATGTGTCTAGAAGCAGAGGCTGTGTAGCACTCTGCTCTCCTCTGACTATGAGGGTTCCTGGGATCAAACTCAGTTCCTGCTCACAAGCACCTTTACCTTCTGAGCCATTTTGCCAGCACTGGCTATAGTGTTTTGTGGCACTGCTGTAAAAATAGCAGTTAAACACATGCAAGTAGCCTTGAAGCTGAGTGACAGGTAGAGGCTATTCTGGTAAGGACTCCCTTAGTTAGGAAGAAGGAACATGTGATTAGAACAGGAAGAAAAACCAACCAGTGCCATGTAGTGATCTTGAACCAAGCAGATCTGTATTCTAGCATTTTGTGTGGAAGTTAGAACTTGAGAGCGATAGAACTGGAAACTTATCTGTAATTAAAGTGTTCAAACTTGGAGCAACTTGGTTTCTCCTGAGTGCTTTTAGTAAGATATGAAAGGGGAGAACACTGAAGCTAAGGAATTGTTAAAACAAAAGGGAACTGTACCTTAACAAACCCAGCCTATCCACAGTACAGTAACTGAAAAGTCTGCACTAAGAGACTAAGCCAGCTAAGAATGCAGCTTGGTGGCAGAATACTTGCCTAGCGTCAAGACCCTCAGTTCAACCCTCAGACAATCAAGCCCAACCAACTGAGGAATATGGACAAAGTTACTGTCACTCCAGTCCAAAATGGATCCAAAAGATGGGACAGAATGGGCTTTCTGAGTTTTATAAAGGATCACAGGGTTAACGTCTGTAAACAGACTACCTATTAAAATCAGGAACTATTTCTTGGTGTGCTCATCAGAATCACTGGGGTCAGAGTAGTTACCTAGGAGAGTCTTTCCACAAGATAATTGTGTCCTGCATTATCTTGACTTGCAGTGAGTTTTCACACTGACAAGCCACAGTGGCAGCCATTAACCAACAAAAGGGTCAGATCTGTCTTATTTCATAGCATTTAGAAACGTTATGATCACGAAGAGTCAAGCATCAGAATGAAGCCACCTTGTATGCTGGCCTCATTTATGACCCACAGTGCTCAGACTCAAGATATCCATGAAAAAAGGGTTCCAGGATAACTGGAAAAGGTAGCTCAGCGATTGAGTGCCTGCCTAGCGTGTGTGATGTTCTAGGTCAATCCTCAGCACTACCCAAAAGAAAAGTTTGAGGGGGCACCTAAATGTCCTAGTTCATAAAAATTAGGATGGTGTCTCAAGGCCAGTGTGAGCCACTGTCACCCACACGAAGCAGTTAAGACTAATCTGATGATCTTTGGTGTCACTGTCAATACTCAAAGGTGGCAACAGACGGGCTAAGTAGCAACACCCACACCCTCACATTGATAGGGTTTCTCCTCAGTGTGAACTCGGCTGTGTTTCCTTAGTCGTGAGTAAACAGCGAAGGCTTTCCCACACTGTTTACATATATAGGGCTTCTCTCCCGTATGGGTTCGCATGTGGATGTTCAGGGATGTGGAATATATGAACGCTTTCCCACATATGTTACACACAAAGGGCTTCTCGCCACTGTGAATTTTCAGGTGTTTAGTGCGATGGGAGGAAGTAATGAAGGTTTTCCCACAATGAACACATTCAAAAGGCTTCTCTCCTGTGTGAGTTCTCACATGATGAATCAGGCCAGAGGTCCTGGTAAAGGCCTTCCCACATTCCTTACATGCAAAGGGCTTCTCTCCACTATGGATTCGTACATGTGTGGCGAGGCCCGAGTACTGAGTGAAGGCTTTGCCACATTCCTTACATTCATAAGGTTTGATTCCAGTGTGTGTTCTTATGTGTTCAGTGAGCTGAGTAGATCTAGAAAAGGTCTTCCCACATTCCTTACATTCGTAAGGCTTTTCCCCAGTGTGGACTCTTATGTGTTCAGTAAGGCCTGACCATCGGAGGAAGGCCTTCCCACATTCCATACATTTGTACGACTTTATTCCAGTGTGAATCCTAACGTGATCATTAAGGTATGACATATTTTTAAAGGCCTTTCCACACTCCTTACATACAAAGGGCTTTTCTTCGTTGTGAGTTTTTACATGTGCAGAAAGTCGAGAATAATTAGCAAAGGACTTCCCACATATCTTACACACTTTGGATTTTTCTTCAGTGTGAATCGATACATACTGAGTTAGGTGTGAGGAAACCGTGAAGGCTTTCCAACATTCCTTGCAGTCACAGAATTTTTCTCCAGTGCACATTCCCATGGGATTATTAAGGCATGCAAAATACTGAAAGTCCTTTCCACATTCCTCAAATTTGTAGGGGTTTCTTGCATTGAGAATTGGAAGATGCATAGCAAGGCTTGTAGGATGAATGAAACCATTCCCGAATTTACTCCAGTCATAGGGCTCTCCTCCATTGTGAGGCCTCATATCTGGCTGAAAGTAAGACTGATTGAAAAAGGCTGTCTCACAGTCTGTGCACTCGAAGGGCTTCTCGTTTGTGCTAGTGCTCGGGTACATGATGTTTGGAGTCAGACTGAAGAGTTTCCCACACTGATTAAGCTCAGAAACGTTCTGTCCAGTAGAGGTTTCCTTGAGCAAAGAAAGAATGTCTTTCCCATACCAGTTACACTCAGAACTGTAGCCTTGACTTTGCGTGCTCACCTCTGTGTTAAGGCATAATTGTTCACCCAACACATTTCCACATGGCTTAGAGTCACGCAGGTCCCCTTCACTGTGGTTTCCTGACTGCTCTTGAAGGGATGAATCGCCCACCTGAGGACAAAAACAGTTTTATGTTCATAATGGACTTTACAGTTTCTTTTCCATGCCATTACTTTCTGAGCTCCAGTTTTTCTAAACTGAACGACAGATCCCTTTGCCAAAATCTTAATGATTGATTATATGCACTAAAAAAAGTGGCCCCATAAAACTGTTTAAAAGTTTCAGGTCTAACGGCACATGTGGGAATAGGTATTTGTGGAGACAATGAGACAGAATCTTTATGACATATTTGGGGAATCTCCTAATTCATGATACTGCAGATAGTTCTTCAGAAACGTCAATTCCTCTCAGACGCATACGATGCATCTCAAAGGTCTCTTTTGTATGGTTTACTACAGAGGACCCCACCCCCTTCTTGAGTGTGAAGTGTAAAGTCCTTGCTGATCTTACCATTTCTGTTGCACTGGAACTTTGCATCCTAAAATAATTCTCCAGCTCTGAGTCGTCAATTGTAGGCTGCAGTTCCAATTCTTAAGTTAAATAGAGAGAGGAACGTAAGAAGGTCAGAAAACGAATGGTGTGTACAAGAATGAAAGGGCGAGAGCCGTTTGTTCTTCTTTTCAAATTATGCAAATTAAGAGAATAAAAGTGAGGGCTGGAAAGTTGTCTCAGCCTTTAATGGCTAAGGCTAAAAACCAAAAAAGATAAGAAAATAAAGACTGACAGACATAATGGTGCCCAACTGTGATCTTAATACATAAGAGGCTAAGTCAGAGAACCTTAGACTGTTTCAAGAGTAGCCTGGGCTGTAATTCTAAGACTGTTTCAATTATACTAAGAGAAAAACGGGAAAAAGAGACCGGGGAGACGGCTAGTTGTTAAATCACAAGGACTTGAGCTTGAACCCTTTAACCCACTTTAAAACGCCGGGCATGGTGGCACAAACTCATAATCCCAGTACTGGAAAGGCAGGGACAAACAGATTCCCTAAGGCTCACTGCTCGACAACCAGCCTAGCGTGGTCAGTAAACCCCAGACCTCCATGAGAGATCTGGTCCCAAAATATAAGGTGAAGGTCACCTTGTCACCAAACTTGACAACCTGAGTTCAAGCCTTGGTAGTGACATGGTGGAAAGAGAGTACGACTCTGGAGTTGTTCTCTGGCCTCCACAGCTGTGCTGTGCTGTGAAAAATTTAGCAATAAGACTGTTCAGTAGGTAGAATGGTTGCCTCACAGGCCCAAGCCCTGGTTCAATCCCCAGCACCTCCAAAACAAAAACAACAAAAAAAACTATAATTAAAAAAAAAAAAAGCAGAGTCAACATTTTATGTATGAACTACAAACTGACCCTGTGACAGTTCCAGCAACAGGAAAGTCAGAAAGCTCTGGAAAAACAACATTGAAATACTAAATTTAGGAAAGGGAACGCATAGGCTGTAAGATCATGGGTATGCCTGAATACACAGAAATAATGGATTATGGGGAATGTCAGATTATCTCACAGAGAAAAATGGATTCAATTTCTGAGGCCAGTAAAAGAAAATTTGATTACAGTTGCAAAACAATACCAAGGTCATCAAAGCAGATTTCCCCATGAATACTCACGCTGAGGGAGAGCACTTTCTGCCACCCCTAACTCTTCTTGTTTTAGCCAGGGAGTCAGACTAGGAATGAAGAACTGACATCCTGCATATACAGAAACATATATGAGTGGAAGGGACTCAAACAGGCGATAACAAACTTTCCTATGGCCAAGGAAATCATAGTTCAAGTGAGAGGAAGGCAATTCTTTCAAAGTTGAGTTAAAATTCAAATATGGGGAAGGGAAAGATGTAGCTTAACATGCAAGTCTCTCAGTACAATCTCTAGCACCTCAGAAAAGACATTTCTATGTTCAAAAAGGACTGATTTGTTCTACTCCATGAAGGCCAAACGGAAGTTACTGTACACTTTCCAGAAGGGCTACACCTCGGGGTAGAGCATTTTCCTAGCATGTGCACTGCCCTAGGCTTTCATACCCAGCAAAGGATGCACAACCCAGTACAACACACTCACACACACTTGACAACACCAAGTCTACTACACTGGGCACAGGAGTGGAAGAAATTTAAAATCCCTTAACTTGGGAGGATGAGGACAGAGAATTCCAAGTTTGAGGCCAACCTGGACTACATACAAAAGATTCTGTTTCCAAATAGAGGGTCACAGTGAGGGTAAAGGAAAGAGGGGGAAAAGAGGAAAGAAGTGCAGAAGAGGAAGGAAAAATGAGACAGAAAGGGGAGAGAAGGGGAAAGGAAGACAGACATGGTGGCACACACATCTAATCCCAACAATTGGGAGGCAGAAGCAAGCAGATCTTTGTGAGTTTTAGTTCAAGACTTGCCTGAGCTATGTAAATAGAGCATATCTTAAAAAACAAAATAAAGCAGAATGAAAGGAAACAAAAGCAAATCAGAGTTCTCCAAAGAAAATACTGGCTGAGAAATCCGTGTTTAATGTGCATCATCAGGGGGGTCTGGAAGGAACTGGGAATGGGGAAAATGCAATCAAACGCACTTCTGTAAATGCTCAGCACACTTAGCACTGAGGAAAACGCAATCAAACGCACTTCTGTAAATGCTCAGCACACTTAGCACTGAGGAAAACGCAAATCCAAAAGGCTTAGATCTCATCTTATTCCATGCAAAATGACACAGACCAGCAAAATAACCAATAACAAACGCTGACAGAGAGGAGGGGAAAAGGGAACCGTCAATCACTGTTGACAGAATTGCAAATGGGTGCGGCCACTATGGAAATCAGTGTGGAGAACTCTCCAAAAGCTAACGTAAACCTCCCACATGACCCAGCTGCGCCACTCCCTGGCACGTGCCTAAAAAATCCTACCCCAGACCCCTGCTCAGCCATGTTCACTGCTGCTCTATCACAGTAGCTGGGGACTGGAAACACCCTACACGTCCTTCAACCAACAAATGCACAGCAAAAGTGTGGTGCACATAACTTATGTAATACCAGTCAGCTGTGGAGAAAGAAACGAAATCGTGACGTTTGAAGGTGAAGGATGGGTCACAGGGACTGAGGTGCACAAGACCCGGAAAGACAGCGGTCACATGTTCTCTCCTCTCTGAGGCTCCTCACTCCACACCTCATCCAGACGTGAATACACAACCCCGAGAAACTGCAGAGAGCAGGAACGGAGAACGGACCACTGCCACAGTCAGGAGCGTGGGGCAGTAAGAGGAGAATAGCAGAGTGTGAGTGATCGGAGATAGGAAACGGGGAAATGGGGGAGGGCTTTAATCAGGAGGAGGGAGGGAGACAATATACAAGGAGGGAGGGCAAAATAGCAGAAACAGCGTCTGAAAACATTAGACTCCAAAAATAGCACACACTTTTGCTGCTCCCCTTGGCTATCCCACAGAGGTAGAAGGTTAAGTTCCTACTGGTGAGGACACCATTCACATCGAACACAGGCCCATAGGCCTGAGTTGAGAGTTGACCTGAGGACTAGCTTTAATGGCACCAGAAGGTACCACAACAGGGAAGCAAACAAGCGTCCAGCCGAGCTCTGACGCCTCTGCACCTCGGCAACCAGCATGGCCTAACAACCATAAGGATACGAAATATGACACACACGACCAACGCTCTCCAATCGGCCCGAAGAGCCGCTTGAGAAGAGGGAGCTTAGGCTAGAAACCACAGACCTCAGAGAGCCTACAGTCTCCACTTTACTAAACAAGTACAATCCACCTACATTCCAAATACATGTCTTTACACCCACAAGTAAGTGCAGTCCTCATCCCTCATCAAAGAAACATCGATTTGTAACAGATGGAAATTATTACAGAAAGCCATGATGAATCAAAACGCGAAGTTGTAGAGCCTGGTCCCAACACATACATGTTCAGCACAACTCCTGCACCTACGGTTCAGAAGACATTTTAGAAGGGGTGTAAAGATTATAAAAGCCAGGGATCAAGGAGTCTGCTGTGAGACTGTGTCTCATAATATCAGAGGCTGCCTTAGTCTCAGCAACATGACTGCTTCAACAGGAGCTGGGCAGGGAGGACACTGGAGAGGGAGGCTCACCAGGCCTCAACCCTACACAAAGAACCACAGACAACTACGGTGAGCTGAGAGTGGGGAAATAATTCCACAGGGGCAGAGAGCACCAACTGGTTATCCGATACCAAATGGTCAGTCTTAAAAACATACATCAAGTAAAACCATGTGGATTATATTTATAGAGTTAGGAACACACACAATTAATGAAGAGACCATGAATGTGAAAGACAGCAAGGAGTATATATGAGAGAGATATAGGAAGAGGTATAGAGGGAGGAAAGGGAATGGCAAAATGGTGTAACTGTATTATAATCTCAAAAAATAAAAAGATTTTTTTTAAAGAAAGGGAGGGAGAAAAGAAAAGGAAAAAAATAAAAAAGATTTGCCACTGTAGACTGTTATGTATTACGCCAGGAATTTTGCTTGTTAGACCTGGGAAGATGGCTTGCTGGCTAAAAGTGTTTGCTGTACAATCACGAGGACCTGCGTCAGGATGTCAGCGACCCACATAGCGAGCTGAGCATGGTCTTCAGTGTGCCTGTAACTACGGTGCTGTGAAGGGTGCAGATAGGACTACTGGGGCTTAGTGTCTGAAAGACACCGAGCTCTAAGTTCAGCGAGAAAGCCTGCCCTGATGTCATTTCACTAAATTCATAACTAACATGATCCATCTCTAACACATTAAGAAGCATGTAATATGTATCTGTTTCATAAAAGGCGACGAGGAATGCTGGCAGCCTTACCTACTGAAGTCAAGTTCTCGTAGTTCTCCAGCATCACCTCTCGGTATAGATTTTTCTGAGTCAGGTCCAGTAAAGTCCACTCATCCGGGGTGAACTCCACAGCCACATCATCGAAGGTCACTGAATCCTAAACCATTACACACAGGTTGGTTTGAGCCAAACAACAGTCCTGCTAGTTCCTCAATGGGAAATTAGGAAGGTGGTTCTCAGATCAGCCTCGAGCAGCTACAGGGTTCCATGGCCCCAGGAACTCCTCTCTACACTCACTCTCTGCTGACCTTCGACTGTTGCATGACTTTAAAGCATGATTTCCACCAGCACGGCCAGGCTGGAAGCTCTTCTGGTCCTACTGTGTCATTGCAGCATGTCCCTAAGCAAACTGCAGGTATCTGATAAATAGATCTGAGGAAACAGTGCTCTCACCTGCCTTACCACCTGTCAGAGCACCCAACAAAATAAGAGTTACACAGTTATTAATGAAGCTCAAGATTACTTAGTGGGGGGCCCATGTCTGTGATCCCCAACACTGGAGAGGGAGGCTGAGACCAGCCAGGGCCATACAGAGAGTTCAAGGTTAGGCTATATAGCCAGACTCTATCTAAAACAAACAAAGATCGATTAGTGAAGTTGGGGGTAGAGCCCAGTAGTAGAGCATGTGATGAGCATGGATAAAAAGTCCTTGGCTCCATCCCCAGCCAAGCAAACACCTTAACAAGCACTAACAGAAATTTACAAGGCTCCGTTCCCCAGGGAAAAGATACTCTCACCCAGTAGTGAGAATGCACTTCCTTTAAGAAGCCCTAGAGACTGAGTCTGTCTAAACTCTAGACTCTAAAAGGAAATGCATCTGGATCACAGATGAAAAGGCTCTGTTTGGGAGAACGACACTCCCTCTCTTTACCTGGTAACAGTTTGCCTGGTTGTCAGTCACTGTTCCTTCTACCTCTATGTTTGCTTCGTAGACGTAGATAGGCTCTCTAGGAAGAAGGCCTGACAGGAAAGAAAGACAGCATAAAATCCCAGAGCTGCCTTAATGCCCACCTTCACATGCCATGAAGTCACTCCACGACAGTGTGACATTTCCCTGTCATCTGAACACTCATCAAACCGCATAAATACATAGTCCTACCAAGAAAATGCCGCAGCACATACGCCTCCCCTGGAGCCAGAGGGCGAGCTAGGAACTGGGCTGCCAACTGAGAAAGAGAGTGTTCTTCTCACTTTATAAATAAAGGAACTTAAGGTATAAAACACGGACTCTGGGGCTGGTGAGACAGCACATTTGGTTAATTCAAGTGCTCACGCTTAATGCCCAGGGTTTAATCCCAGGATCTCACATGGAAGGAGAGAACTGAGTCCCCTAAAAGTCCTCTGACTTCTACATTTACCCTCACTCATACAAACACATACTCACAATAATAAGTCAAAGAAAATGTAAAAAGAAACATATGACTCTCTGTTTCCCCTGGCGACAGAACTCGTGACAATTGTACATCATCTCCTCTGCAAGCACACACGCTGGGGCCCTAAATCACAAACCACTATTGTACAGCCCACTTCAGCTCTTGGTAAAATGAACAGACAAAACTACGAAAGTCCTGCCCACTGGCCTTTGCTGTGCAGGAGAGACCTAAAACAGTCTGAAAAAGAGCTTCGACAAGGACTTACCATGGGACAAGTCAATGGCTGCCATCCCGTGATGCTGATGGTGAAATGTGCCTGAACACTCCCTTCCCTGAGGCCAAGATCACTTCGGGACAGCTTATGAATCTAAGTGGACAGAGGCAATCTCCATTCCTCTTAATACAGGGTTATATGGAGTCCTGTTCACATCAATCGTTAATCAACAACATCGAACGTCAGTCATCAAACATCACACAGTAGTGCTCACTCTCTGCAGATTATATATGTGAAACCCGCCAGCAAACATCTACTCACTAACATAGCCGTACTCATACCAACTGATCTTTGCTACATTTGTCAGAAGGTGTGCTAGGCCCTTTACATCAGCCCACGTGCTACCGTAACCGTCCTACACGGGAGGTACCGTGGCCCACACCGGAACACCCACATTCAGGCAGCGCTAGTGATCAGCCTGGTGTTACCCGGTTTGGAAATGAACTGAGACTTGATGAAGCTGAGTTTGTCCACAAAGCTTGATTTCTACCATTGCTACTGCTCCCTACCATGACGAGAAGATATGGACCCACCACAGCCCTGTTCAGGAGCCACTGGTTCCATACGTAACTTACTACTGCGTATGTACACAGTATGACTTAATTCTAAAAACTGAAATTCAAATTGTTTTTAAGTCAACATGACTGTCATTGAGAACTCTGAAGTATGTCTGGCCCAGGGCCTGACAGCACACACTGATAATACTAGCACTTAAGAGGCTAAGGCAGGAAGGCTGTAAGCTAGCACCTCAACTACAGAAAGACAACCTTTCTTTAAAAAATTAAAGAAGAAAACAAGCTTGAAATATCTTATCTATTGAATCCACTTATTTTCTTTTCCCCCTTTCTTCTTTTAAGGACAGACTATCATGTAATACAAGGGCTAGCCTTGAATGCACTGTGTGGCTGAGCATGACTTTGAACCACTGATCCTTCTGCTTCTACCTCACAATCACAGATGTGTCCCCCACCCCGCCCCCGACCTGGTTTATGTGATGCTGAGGACAGAATCCAGGGCTTTGTGTATATGAGCCAAGGACTATGCCATGGGGCTAAATTCCCTCCCCATGTGAGACTGACCTAGACCCAGGGCCTCAAGCTAAACATACACTCTACACCCCGGGTTCCGAATCTCTTACAACTACTCATCTCATTTATTATAAACATAAATCAAACATGTCTGGAAAGAAAGTAAGCATCTGAATTTTTATAATGTAGTAAAATGGTATTCTCAATATACGGGTTAAAATAAAAACATTATTACAAATAATCTTACCTCTTCTATTTCATTTACTGGAAGTACTGGAGGTACTGGTCTATCTCAGGTCTGGCTTATTCTTTAATTCTTTCAGCAAATGATTAGGAAGTCCTATTCCTGTGGCAGGCATGAGCAGAGCAGGGAAGGACACAGAAAATATTCTGTTCCGTAAAGATCTAGAAGTCCTATGGGGAAATATAATCATAACAAAAAAAAAAAAAAAAACTGGTATGTTACTTCATAAGGACTACAAGAAAAACCAAGCGGGTGAGGAGAGAGCCCTGCAGTGCACACAGGAAGCACAAAACTGAAAACTGGTTTGGGACAAGATGGCAACACAAAAAGAGAACTAGCACTGGCTATATCATCGTTGGATTAGAACAAGAACTGACAGGTATTTTATTTCTTTTTTAAGAAGGAACTGAGAGCAGGAGAGACAGCTAGGTGTCTTAAGGGCACCGGCTGCTCTTCCGCAGGACCTGGGTTCAATTCCTAGCACCCACACGGCATTTCACATTACTGTAACTCCAGCCCCAGAGGATCCAACACCCTCTGAGGACACCAGACATAAAAGGGGCGCGCACACATGCAGGCAAAAACCCATTCATATAAAAAAACATAGTAATGATAATTAAAATAAACAATTTTAAATTTTCTTGAAAACCCGAAAAAGGAAGAAAAGAAAAGAAAAGAAAAGAAAGGAATTTTTTTTAAACCCCACTGAGGAGACAGTTCTGTCAGTAAAGTGCTTGTCGTGCAAGCACAAGAACCCACATGAAGATCGGACAGTGTTGGGGAGGCTCCCTGGCCTCTCCCATCACATCAGGGAGTTGTGGGTGCAGCAAGGGACCCTGTCTCAAAAGTAAGGATGGATGAGGAACAGAGATGGACTTGCTGCTCTGGCAGAGGGCCCATCACCCCATCAATTCTCAGCATCCACACCCAGCAACTCATACCACCTGTTAGCGCCAGCTCCAGGGACTCTAATGGCCTCCTGTGGCCTCCCGTGTACTCACACATGGCAGAGAAAACACAATAAATAACAATAAAACTAAAAAAGCAGTGTAAAGAGCGACTGCAGAAGACACCCACATTTACCTCTGGCCTCTGCACACACACAAGCTCAGAGCACATTTCAAGGACGAGGGTCTCGGCTGGCAAGACTAGAATCATACACAAAGGCCCTTTCTTCTTCATACTGGCACAGGGTCAAAGACAGGTCAAAACTGCCAGCTCTTTAGTATGGATTACCTTTTTCAATAAAGAGTATTAGGTGTTCAAAATAGAAAGTGTCCATTTTCTTTTGGCTTTTTCTTCTCTCTATCCGCCCCACCCCTCCAAACAGGAAGACTTGGTTGGCCTTGAACTCACAATCCTGCCTCTACCTTCTGAGTATTAGCATGTGCTATCGAAGTCCTTCTTCGTGTGATGCTGGGGACAGAACCTAGGACTCTGAGCACAATAGGCAAGTGCTCAACCACTAAAGCTGTATGCACAGCCAGAGAGCTTGACTTTCTCCTTTTCAAGTTTGTTTTCATTTCTTCAATAAATTTCCTTTTTTTTCTTTTATTGTTATCTTGCAATAAATGAAGACTGGCTCTTTTTAAAAAAGAAAAAAAGGAGGAGGAGGAGGAGGAGGAGGAAGAAGAAGAAGAAGAAGAAGAAGAAGAAGAAGAAGAAGAAGAAGAAGAAGAAGAAGAAGAAGAAGAAAGAAGAAGAAGAAAGAAGAAGAAGAAGAAGAAGAAGCAGAAAGGGGTTGGGGATTTAGCTCAGTGGTAGAGCACTTGCCTAGCAAGCACAAGGCCCTGGGTTGGTCCCCAGCTCCGAAAAAAAAAAAAAAAAAAAAAAAAAAAAAAAAAGAGAAGAAAAAAAAAAACCATGAAAGCCAGGTATAATGGGGGTAGCTTTGTAATCTCAACACTTCCAAAACAGAAGCAAAAAGACTTCAAGCCAGCTAAATAAACAATGTTATCTTTTAAAAACACCAGACCTGTAATCCCAGCTACTGGGCTATTGGGGAGGCTGAAGCAAAAAGATATGTTCAAAGCCAGCTTAGGCTACAGAATGATTTCAAGGCCAGCCTGGGCAGGTTAGCAGGCTCCTGTCTCAAAAAGTAAAAAAAAAAAAAGGCTAAGTGTAGTTCAGTGTTAGAGCACTTGCCTAGCAAGCATGTCACACCCTAGGTTCAATTTCCAGTACCCAACTTCCCCACCTCCCCATCCTCTCCTCCTCCCCACATCACACATAAATAAGGGTCAGGGAGATGGCTTGGTCAGGCAAAGGTTCTTACTGCCAAGCCTGATGACTCCAGTCCTATCTGTCCCCAGGTCCCATTAGGACTGAGAGAAGTGACTTCTGAACATTGTCCTCAGATGTCCACATGGCACTGTGGCATATGCTCTCTCCCCACAAACAGTACTAAGATTTCATAAGTCCAGTAGAACACCAGCCTAAGGAGTGCACTACCAAGTGGCATTTCAATGAACTCTGGAAGTCTCACAGCTCATTATCCACCAAGCAAACGCAGCCACATAAAATCCCTATGCAGCCTTCTCTCTAGCTGACAATCCTAAATGGGCTAATGTCCTAAAAATCACATTTACACTCTCTCTAATGACAGATAGTGCCCACTACAATTACCCCTACAATCTTGTCCTTCTGGTCCCTTGCCAATCCATGTTGGGGCCTCTCAAATACAGGAAGTAGCAGTGTTCCTTACAGTGAGAAAGATATCCAGTAAATCACATGACTCGCACTGTTATCTCTGGGTGCTGCATTACAGTGCCAACTATGGCACCTGCCTTGAAAGGCCAAACAAATGTTGCTTTTGCTGCTAACAACAGCGGTTAATTGTTTCCTTTTCAGCCTAAGTGGAAATAGAGCTTGAGACATTGCCTTATTTCACAGTCCAAGCTGGTCTCAAAATTGCAATTCCCTAGTCCCAGCTTTCCAGTGGAATGTTTTGTGGCTGCCGTCAAGTCTAACCTGAGTTTCACTCCCATATCTCTAAACTGTGCTCTGGCCTCAATGGATATGGCATGGCACAAGCACAGCTAATCACACATATGCAGGATAAGTGAATGGACTTTTGTTTACCTGTGTATGTGGCTGTACTCCCCTGTGCAGGCATCTGCGAAAGCCAGAAATTCATGTTTGGTATCTTCCTCTACGGCTCTTATTTTTTGAGACGGGGTCTCTTACTGAACTTGGGGATTTCTGTCTAGATTGGCAGGTCAGTAGCGGTGATGCTTTGTGTATGCTTGGCCCAGGGAGCGGCACTATTAGGAGGTATGGCCTTGTTGGAGTAGGTGAGTCACTGTGGATGTGGGCTTTAATATAATACCCTTGTCCTGGTTGCCTGGAAGTCAGTATTCTGCTAGCAGCCTTCAGAGGAAGATGTAGAACTCTCAGCTCTGTCTGTACCATGCCTGCCTGGACGCTGCCATGTTCCTGCCTTGATGATAATGGACTGAACCTCTGAACCTGTACACCAGCCCCAATTAAATGTTGTCCTTAGAAGAGTTGCCTTGGTCATAGTGTCTGTTCACAGCAGTAAAACCCTAAGACAGAAGTTGGTGCCAGGAAGTGGGGTATTGCTGTGATAGGCCTGACCGTGCTTTTGTTTGGAAGAATGTGGATCTGGGGACTTTGGATCTGGAAAGCAGTGGAATGCTTTAAATGGGGCTTAATGGGCTATCATACTATGAATATGGAAGACTGTGCTCCTGAGAGCGATTTGAACTGTGCAGATCTAGCCCAATTCTTCAGTAGCAAAGAATGTCAGTATGTGACCTAAGGACTGTTTTTATGGTATTTTGGGGAAGAACTGAAGTGGTGGGTTTCTGCCCTTGTCTGAAGAGTCTACCGAGGCTACAGTGAAGAGATTGACACTAATTGTATTGACAAAGAAGTCCCTAAAGAGCCCAGCAGACACTTTGCTTCTGCTTTAGTCTCTTACAAAAGGGTGTTTTAATGAAAAAGAACACGTTCGGAAAGTGGCCTCATTAACGGTCCACCAATCTGAGGCATTCATAACCTGACAGGTATTTTAGTGTTTCTGTTGCTGTGATAAAATGTCGTGACCAAAGTAAAGTAAGAAGAGTTTATTTTGGTTCACAGATCTGGACAGTCTACCATGATGAAGTCATGAGGTCGGGGCTTGAAGCAGCTGGTCACACTGATCTGCAGTCGGAAGGCAATGAAGAACACTGCTCCGTGCCTTCCTCTCAGTCCAGCACCCAATCTATCCACCATGTTCTCTAGACTGGGGTGCCGCCCACCGACATCAGCCTATTCTAGACCATCTCTCCCGGTGATGGCCAGCGCTATCAGGTGGAAAGCAGTGCAATCCATCACAGGCCACCTTAGAGATGACAGACAGCACCCAGGTGGAGGAAGTAGGTCCCTGGAGCCGACTGCCTTTGAAGGTTGGTCTTGTGCCTTGCCCCTGTGTCTGAATGGTCAGCATCTAAGGCCTACAGCCAGGAGGCACAGACAGATCACTGATGAAACTTCGGAAAAATGGGCCTAATTTCATCTTCCATGGAGAGAGAAGCCTTGCATCTTTCTCTGACAAACGTCTGTCAATGACAAAGACAGGAGTCTTTCCTGGGAGTCTGGGTGGACTATACATGCAAGAGCCGTGGAGGGTTTTAACTGCTATCAATGGGTCACAATCAATGGTGACAATGAAGACAACTTGAGGGACAGATCATCCTTATCACACTAGTGCACACAGCTGACTTGGCTGAGTGATATTGTGGCATTTAGAAAATATGATGTTTGTATTTGCAATGTTACAATACAAGGGCTGGAGAGATGGCCCAGTGGTTAAGCACATCTGCTGCTCTTCCACATAGTGGCTAACTACTGACTCTGTAAGACCAGGCAGGATTAGGGGATCAAATGCTCTCTTCTGGCTTCCACTGGAATAGCATATATGGTGCACAGACATACATAGAATCAAAATACCTGTACACATAAAATAAATGAAGGGTTGTTTTTCATTTAAAATGCAAGTGGCTGGGTTTGTACTACAGTTAGCACCACTTGCAAAGAGTGCACAAAACCCTGGCCTGTACTTCTAGCAGCATAAACCAGGGACGGTAGCACACGTCTCTAACCCCAGCTCACAGCAGACATAGAGGAAGGAGGAGTACACATTCAAGGCCGTCCTCTGCTACACAGTGAGTTCAAAACCAGTCTGGGCTACATGAGGCACAATCTCTATAAAAAGAAAAATTACAAATACAAGATGTCCATGGAGACTGAGGTACAAAGCCTGACTTTGAGGCCGGCAGGGGGACGGTGAGTCCCTGTCAAACATGAACAGAACCGGCTTAAAGATGGAGCTCATTGGCAGAACACTTGCCTAACATTCCTGCGGCAGAGGACTCCATGTTCATCAAAAAATACAATAAACCATTCAACACAGGGGCCAGAGACGGCTTAGAGGTTAACAGGGTCTGCTACTCCTCAGGGGCCTCCAAGTTTGATTCCCAGCACCCCCGTGGCATCTCACAACCATCTGTAAGTCCAAGTCCAGAAATGTGACACTCTCTTGTGGCCTCTGAGATCACTGCATGCACACAGTGCACAGATATACAGGTAAGCAAAACACTTACACAAAAAAATTTTAAATTTTTAATTCAAAGGACCCCACGATGCCTTTAGTGAAAAGAGTGTGAAAGTGAGCTGGAGGCCTCCCTTTGGGCTCAGATGAAAACCACACTCTTGAGCACCCACCACCTCCTGAGCCCCCTTGACCAGGGAAACATTACGCCCACTGGCTGTTCAGGAGACAACCTTCGACCTACTTGAAAACCCTCATTCCGGGGAGATGGCTGGAAGCAGGAAGCTCTTTTTTCTAATGAGCTTTCAAGAGCACTTGCTGCTGTAACTCGACTCACAGTAGTACAAAACCCAGGGACAAGCTACAGTACAGCACACGAGCGAGCCAATACCCCACAGGAGAGAAATGCATGCTGGGAATACAGGTGTCGACACACCATGTGACACAATACACTCACTGAACCCACCTACCACGACCAACAAATAAGTGAGACAGTCAGTGGAGGGTGGTGTGGGCGTGAGATCGTGCATGAGGCTGTAGGCAAATGCATGTGCACACGCTGAGGCCAGAAGAGAATGAAAGGTCACTTGACCTCTATATACACAAAACACATGCACACACACAGAGTAAGTAAAACGAATCTTTAAAATAACAAAACAGTCTGAGGAGGTAGCTCAGTTGATAGAATGCTTGCCCACCTCTCATGAAGCCTTAGTTACGCCCCAGCACATTAGCCAGACTGGTGATGAGACCTAAAAACCCAGCACACGGAGGGTGATGAACGAAGTCATCCTTGGCTGATGAGTGAGTTCTCAGCGAGACTGGGATACACACGACCTTGCCTCATAACAAGTTAATGTTTGTAATCTAAACCCTTCTATCACTTTTCCCAGGTATAGGCTACCCAGCCAATTAAAAGAAGGAATTACTAGGCTAGCAATGTGGTTCAGTGGATTAAGACTGACAGCCTGAGTTAATTTCTGAACCTACAGTGGAAAGAGAAACCTCAAAGTGGCATGTATGTACTCACTCACACACACATATCAGAGAGAGACATGTACGTACACACACACACACACACACACACACTCTCACACACACATGCTCTCTCACACACACACACACACACTCTCACACACAAATGCTCTCTCTCTCTCTCTGTCACACACACTCACTCTCTTACACACATACATGCTCTCTCTCTGTCACACACACACTCACTCTCTCTCACACACACACGCTCACACGCTCTCACACACACACTCACTCTCTCACACATACACATACTCTCTCACACACTCTCACACACATATCAGAGAGAGAAATGTACACACACACACATGCTCTCTCACACACACACACTCTCACACACACATACTCTCATACATGCTCTCTCACATCTCACACAGTCTCTCTCTCTCTCTCTCTCTCTCTCTCTTTCTCTCTCTCTCTCTCTCACACACACACACACACACACACACACACACCTACCTTTTGGGAGGCAGGGCCTCACTGTGTAGCCTTGGCTGATCTGATAATCACTATGTGAACCATGTTGGCTTCAAACTCATAGATCTGCCAGCCTCTGTCTCCTGTCCCCAAGTACTGGGATTAAAGACCACCATGCCTGGCATAAATTAATAACTTCTGAAGAGAGGTTTTTACTTGCTTGGTTTCCAAGGGATCAGCCCAGGGACACTTGGTGTGTGTGCTTGGGCAGAGCATCACTGCAGCAGGAGCATCTGACATACAAGGTTCTTCACACAGGGTAGGCAGGAAACAGAGCAGCAGAGTAACCAGAAGCCAAGACAGGACACACCCCCCAAGAACATGTCCAATGGCCTTCCTAAGTCAGACCCATCATAGTTTATACAAATAAATTATGCAATCGTTTGCAAAAACCTTGAGTCCATCAATGGATCAAATCATAAGTTAAAGCCCTCATGATCTAATCCTTTGTGGAACCACCCTCACAGAAATACCCACATTCATCTACACAGCCGCAAATGACAGAATTCTCTTCTTTTTAAGCCAGTCTACAGCCACTTTTAAGAACTGAGACCAAGAACATTTTCTGTAGACGCTTGGGCTGTAGTACAGGCTTCTCCAGCATTTGTTTAAATGACCTTGCAGACCAGAGAAAGCAGCACGCTGCTAACAGTCCCTCTCAGACATGGACCATGAGGAAGGAGACTGTCCTGTTTCCATGTCAATGTCAGTTTTCAGGTAACTAGGACCAAGCCTGGGACACTTTCTGGATGAAGCTATTTTTAAAAGGAGGAACATCTTGGCCCTGGCATATGATAAAGGTTGAACAACTACAAGCTATCAACGTGTCAAATGGCTGGAATTTCCTAAAATAAATGAGTCACCTGGCCCATCCAGCGGTATGTTTGGGCATGCGACATCAATCTGCCATCAAATAAGAATAGTTAACACTGCACTCAAGCTGCGCGTGGTCTACACCCGTAATGCCAGCACTCAGGAGGCGAGGCACAAAAATCAACCCCAGTCTGATGGTTATACCAAGACCCCTTGGCAAAAAGAAACCACTGAATGTGCTGATGATCTGATTCAATGGGCAGCAAGCTTGGCTAGCACACATAACACCTTGTGCCCTGTCCCCACCACTACATAAAACCCGGACTAGGAGCAAGTGCATGTGCCTGTGTCAACCCCATGAAGGCAGAGGCAGGAGGGCTGGTCATCCTCAGAGTTCAAGGCTGGCCTGCACTACGTAAGACCAAATCTCCCCACAAAAAAAGAAGGAAAAAAAATTAGACCCTAAGTTCTGTGAGCAAAAATAAACTTGGAGATCTTGTGGCAAGCGCTGTGAGATTATTCCGACACTGGTTTCAGTTGCATTATGAACTTAGGACAAGGCCTACTTCACAAATGAGACTCATGACAGGCACAGCAAAGAGATGAAGCTCTGCGGTCCCCCTGAACTCTGAAGATCTGTATTTATGGAAAATCATCCCCGAGGGCTGAGGAGGAGGCAAGAATGAAGATCTCAGTTCAAATCCCCAGAAATGCAAAACCCAGAAGCAGCAATAACATGAATGTCAGTGTCCAGGGCCCACAGGGAGGTGGGAAGTAGAGAGAAGCAGCCCAGAAATGTCAGAAGCTTGGCAGACACAGAGGCAAAAACAGACTCGGCTTCAAAACAAGGCAGAAAGCAAGGACCCACATCTGAGGTTGCCCTGACTCCACATTCATATGCACACACACACTCACACACCTCATATGCACACACACATCATACACACAGAGATGTTTTTAGAAAGCAAACGATAAGTGAATGTTTGCTGTTCGCCTTGCCAGGACACCAGTACAGTGACTCATGAGGAAAGGTCAACCGTTTGCCTGGATGGTCAAGGGTATACGCAAACAAGACTGGTGACAAGGACATCTATATGAAGTTACTACAGGTATGGGGCACACACTTGTAACCAAGGTTAAGGAATTCCAGGTCAGCCTGGGCAACACAGTTAGACTGTCTCTGTCTGTAGCCCCCCTCTCCTGTCTATCTCTCTGTCTTTGTCACACACACACACACACACACACACACACACACACACACACACACACACACACGCACATGCACAATCACACGCACACACTCTGGGCTGCCTTGTCTGAAGGTATCAGGGTATCTGTGACCTGCCTGAACCCCATCTACAGTGATCATAGAGAGTAGGCCCATGGGCAGGATGCACTCAGTAGCACGGAGTGCTCACCTGGCAACTTCAAGCCCTGGCTTCACTCCTTAGCACAAGGTAAAGGGGTACGAGCTTGAGTTGTTTGCAGTGCATCTCGGAATTCCTCCTTCTACTCGAACTAGCCCTTCCCCTCCCTGAAGTAGTATCCACAGTTACCCAGCTCTTGGAACTTCTGATAAATGCTGACACACCTTGGGAGCTGGAATTACTCACTGCGTAACAGCCAGAAATTTCCTTTGCCGAGATCAACTGCCAGAGGGACCTGATGGGGACAGACAGCTTTAAAATGTCCTTATCACCTTCTGTATATTCCACTCCGGGGATCCCAGAGAGCTAGCTGGTCCTTTCTACTTCAAGTGATTTAATTAAGAAAAAAAAATTCCTCAAGCATAGCCAAAAGCTTGGGCTTTATAACAAGCGGTGACAGCTACCACAGGCACTCGTTAGGTACAAGTGTGTTCCTTCATGAGGAGGCCTGAACTCCATTTATCAAGAGCCATCCCTAATTGCCCTCCATCTTATTCAGAGCTTGAAGACTCAGCTAGTCTAACTAGCCAGCTTACTCAACAGATCCTTTATCTCTGCTTCCTAAGTGCTAAAATTACAGAGTAGCTGCCACACCCGCCCAATATTTATGTGGGTTCTAGGGATCCCAATTCAATTCTCCAGAACCAAGAAAGGGCTTTAACCACTGAACCATCTCTCCAGCCCAAGACTGTTCTAGTACACAGATGTTCCCTGGGGTCCCAGGTGCCCTGGAGACCCTAAAACATGCAGCTGCTTAAATCCCTTACATACAATCGTATTGTATCTATGTATTACTTACGTACTTCTTGATATGATATCACCAGATTACTCGAAATATCTAAGTTCTGAGACCGTAGTTCAGTTGGCAGAGAACCTGCCTAGCATGTATGAAGCCCTGGGTTCCATCCTTGGCATAAGCCAGGCACTAGAACATGAAATTTCAGCACCTACAAAGTAGAGATTAAAGTTCCCGAGTTCAAGATTATCCCTGAGCTAGATGGAGCTGTCACATGCCTTTAGCCCTAGAACTCAGAAGGCAGAAGCAGGCGGATCTCTGTAAGTCTGAGGTCAGTCTTGTGTACAGAGTGAGTTCCAGGGCAGCCAGGGCTATACAGAGAAACCCTGTCTCTGGGGATGGGAGTAGAGTGGGGTTTAATCCCTAAATAGTAAGTTAAAGGCAAGGCAGGGGGCAACATGAGACCCCGACTAAAAGACAAAAGCATCCTAATACAGCAATCTCCATGCTATGTGGTTGTCACAGTATTGTTATAGAAATAATGGTAAAGTCCATACACACACAACAGTGATGAAAGGGAGCCCACAACGGTAACACCAGCATTTAAGAGGCTAGCCTGGACTACACTGTGAGTTCCAGGACAAACTCAGCTACATGTGACTGCCCCCCCCCAAAAAACCCTGTAGCCCCACCACCCTGCAAAAGAACTCCAAATGGATGGGGTGATGTTGGCATGTAGGCCAGGAGGCAGAAGAGGATAGTGAATGTGAGGCTATTCTGAGCTACAGCAAAACTCCCTCTAAAAGATGCAACAACTGCCCACATAATCCATGTCAGGGCAGTGTAACACTTGCTTCTAACACAGAGCCTACGGAAGGCTGAATCACAACTTTGCATGGCCGGGTCTCCCCCACAGAGCTTGAGTGGGAACACAGAGGAGGACATGTGAAACTGACTCCACACACAGACATTTTGTATCTAGTTCCAAGAACCTAGATTTTTGACTCCAGGGGCAGCATTCCTTAGGAGACACTAGAAAGAAGACTGTCACCTGGTCATCTGAGTTTTGCCTAGAACCAAATACCTAACCAAAAGGCAAAATGGCGGGTTGGGATTTGGCTCAGTGGTAGAGCGCTTGCCCCAGGAAGCAGGTCCTGGGTTCGGGTCCCCAGCCCCAAAAAAAAAAAAAAAAAAAAAAAAAAAAAAAAAAGAAAAAAAAAAAAAAAAAAAAAAAAGGCAAAATGGCACTAACCTACTGGCTGCAGCAATTGTTCCCAAGAACCAAAGAGAAAGTGGGATACGGGGACACATTCTGAGCAGAAGGGGAAGTTTGGAGTCCCGTCTGCTTTCATGACAGCATAAAGTTAAAAGAAAGTGGCAGCTCGAAGTAAAACAAAGGAGAGGGTCTGCAGAGATGGCTCCGTGGCTAAGGATGTGAACAGAACCAGAATTCACGTCCCAGCACTAATGTTGACAGCTGCCTAGACCCCCAACCACAGGGAGATCCAACTCCTCTGGCCTTTGGAGACAGACAGAGAGACAGACAACAGGCAGACACAAACACACACTTAAAAAAAATCGGTAGGGATTGGGGATTTAGCTCAGTGGTAGAGCGCTTGCCTAGCAAGCGCAAGGCCCTGGGTTCGGTCCCCAGGTCCCCAGCTCCGAAAAAAAAAAAAAAAAAATCGGTTAAAGAAGAGACAATGGAAGTCACACTGAGGATGAAGGGTGTTCTGTAGATAAGTGTTCTTGCTGAGGGGAAATATGGAAACATTACCTGAAAAGGAGGAAAAAAGGTAAAAAGCCAGGGGCGGTAGCATATATCTGTAGTCCTAATGACTGGGAAACCAAGGCAAAAGGATACAGAATTCAAGGCCAGCCTGGGCTGCAGTTTGAGGCTAGCCTAAGCTCCATGAGAAGAGCTGCAGTCAGTGTAATAACTGTGTCTAAGCATTCAAACTCCTTTCCATTTTTTTTTTAATATTGGAGATAAAATGTTTTTTGTTGTTGTTGTTGTTGTTGTTGTTGTTCTTTTTTTTTCGGAGCTGGGGACTGAACCCAGGGCCTTGCGCTTCCTAGGCAAGCGCTCTACCACTGAGCTAAATCCCCAACCCCGAGATAAAATGTTTTTAATTCTCCTTTTGACCTTATATAATCCATGTTGACCTTCCACTCAAAATCCTACCTCTACGAGACTCTGCTTCAAATTCAGCTCCCAGAATCCTTTCTGGTACTGGGAATGAACCTAAGGCCTCACATCTGCTACCACTGAGACAGCCAACCCTCTTTTTCACTTACGAAACAAGGGCTCACTACATTGACCATGCTGACCTTGACCTTACTTTATAACCCTTAATGGCTTTGAATTCTCCATTTTCTTACCCTGGCTTCCCAGTAGCTAGTATTACAGGTCAGAGTTACTGTCCTAGCTCAAATTTAATCTTTGAGTAACAATGCTATTCACCCAGAATGCATGTCAATGTGAGAACTGATGGATATAGCTTGTGATGGTGACACCATGTCTACTGGAAACTGTTTCTCCTCACTTCGGGGAAGAGTTACGACTTCCCGTGTGCGTTCTTAGGCAGAACAGTCTTGTTTAATTACTATGTCAAGTGTCAAACGCATGTAAAAGAGCTGAGCAACCACACTGTAGGCTGGTGCAGGGTGCCTCAAGTGCTTCTTCAACACACGCTATACAATACACGAGCTCTTTCCCCCCCCCATCTGTGGTTCTCGCTACATAGCTCAGGTATTCAACACCTTCAGTCGTGTGATGTTTTAAATGTGTTAAAGCTTCTTAGGAACTAATACATAAAGATGCACATGTTCGTTCTTTTTCATTCGTCCCCCCCTACCCCCTCCAAACAGGGTTTCTGTATAACCCTGCCTGTCCTGGAACTCAATCCATCGAAAAGCCAGGTTGGCCTTGAACTCACAGAGATCTGCCTGCTTCTCATCCCAAGTGCGGGAATCAAAAGCGAGCACCTCCACTGCCTGGACTCTGCCAATTTTTTTTAAACAAGTGTTTTCTAATGAAGTCAGAATCCAGATTTGACTGGGGCAGACACTCTTGGGTAGAAGGCAGGAATACAGTTCGGCGAGCAACACTGGTTTAGCATTCAGAGCCCAAGGGGTAGGAACGGAGACGTCAAAGCAATCCCTCTGTGTGTGGTATTCACTATCTATCGATTTATCCCTCCAGCTTGGTAAGATGATTCTCCTGTCTCCATCTCCTGGGTCCAGGATTAAAGAAATACACGGCACAGTCGAGTTTATGCGGAACTAGAGACAGAACCCAGGGCTTCCTACACTCTAGGCAAGGACTCCGCCAACTGAACCGCATCTCCAGCTCCCACGGTTGTTTCTGATTGAACGGAATTTCAGTTCATAGTTGAGTCCCTTTAATATTCACATGTGAAAACTTATCAGCTACTACCAATAGTCCAAATGATACCTGCACTAAACCCCATACCAGCAGTATACGTACAACCTTACCAACCGTATGGTAACAACTCCCTTTGGGGGGCAGGGGGGATCTGGTTGAATTCTCTGAGACAAGGCCTCACGTAGCCTAGGCTTACCTAGAACTCATTATGTAGCTCAGGTTGGCCTAGAACTCAAGCTCCTTTTTGTTTCTTTTTTTTTTTTTTATTTGTCTGATATCATCAATTTTTAATTTTTGACCCTTGAATGGTAAATATAGAACGTGGACACTGTCAAGCCAAAGTGGCCCCTTTTATTTTCAGACACACCACAATGGCAGGTGAGTCTTCTGGCTGTTGACTCCTGGAGTGGCTCCAAATCCTACGGTAGCTGTTAAGTAGTCACACAGGTCTGGTTCCTCCTGTAAGAAGAACTAGAACATTCCCCCAGGGAAACTGAGTCCTAGTTCGGGTTGGGGAACCTGAAGCCGTCTGAAAACACTCCGAGGGGCTTTGACTATTGAGGAGCACAAACATTTCCTAAGACCGATGACTAACAGGCGACTTTTCTATCCTGCTCTGTGTTGTTAGTTATTTGTTTTATGACGGTTCCATCTGTATGTGCACCACTTATGTGCCTGGTGCCCATGGAAACCAGAAGAGGGCACTGGGTTCCCTGGAACTGGAGTTACAGATGGTTGTAAGTTGCCACGTGGATGTTAGGAATCAAACTCAAGTCCTCTGCAAGAGCAGCCAGTGTTCTCCACCATGGCCCCTTGTTTATTTATGTCTTGCTGTACAGTCCTGAGTTGCCTCAAACTTGCGATGATACTCCTGCCTGTCCCCACTACCCATTTGTTAGAGTTCGTGTACCACCAAAGAAAATAAGTGAGATTACTGTCACCCATGGGATTAACTCTTGAAGCTCTCCTCTTGCACTGTACAAATATAACTAGTCACTGCTTACCATGTCCCCTGACCTCCTACACCCTTCACTTTCAAGGTGGTTATTCCTATACCCTGTCATTTAATCTCAACCTAGATAGAACCCACTTCTATCTAAGTGAATATGATCAAAATATATCATATGAATTAAAATGTCATAATAAACCCATTATTTTATATAATCAACATTGTCAAATAAAAAGGTATATGAAATATCTGTGCTGGGGGGGGGCAAAGATGAAGAGAGGAGAAAGAAGAGGAGGAAGAGGAAGCAGCAGTAGCCACCCCAGCCCCAGCCCCAGGAAATGGCTGAGTGTGTAAAGGCATTTGCCACCAAGACTAAAACCCTGAGTTCCATTCCTAGGACCCACCTGATGAAGGAATGGACTCCTGACACATACCCCAGGAGATACCACATACCCTAGGATATACATACACTCGTGTGGGCAAAATAAAATGTAGTTTAGCAGTTAAAAGACTGGGCACAGAGCTCGATGACAGAGCATTTATTTATCATGTCCAAGGCCCTAAGTTCACCACTTCAGTCTCTGTCTGTTTCTCTCTCTGTGTCTCTCTGTCTCTGTCTGTCTGTCTCTGTCTGTCTGTCTCTGTCTCTCTCTCACACACACACACCACACACACACACACACACACACACACACACACACACACACCCCACACACACACACCTCTTACCTTCATGTACTCTCATATAACAAGAGTGTAACAAACTCAGTAGAGTGTATGACCTTCCAAAGCTCTGATCAATTTGTAATACATTCATTACTGTAAGAACAGGCTGAAGTTGTATTTTTTTTCACTACCTCCCCTTCACTGTCGTGCTGAAGATGAAACCTGGGACCTCACACAGTCTAGGCAAGAGCTATAAACAATCAAAAACGGAGAAAATATTTTATATAGAGAAAAATGCCAACAGAAACAAACTATCAAAATATACACAGAAATGTCGAAAATGCACACCTCCTTAAAAAGTTACTATAACAAACATGACCCACCCTAGGTTCAAAGATTCTAAAAGACATCTGAAAATTTCAATGTAACACCTTTAAAAGGGAGACTGAAGACTTACCCGTTAAAAGTACAGACTGGGGGGCTGGAGAGAGGGCTCAGTGGTCAAGAGCACTGACTGCTCTTCCAGAGGTCCTGAGTTCAATTCCCAGCAACCACATGGTGGCTCACAACCATCTGTAATGGGATCTGATGTCAGATGTACATCTACAGTATACTTATATATAATAAATAAATCTTTAAAAAAAAAAAAAAAAGTACAGACTGCTCTTCCAGAACCAGAGATCTGGTTCCCAGCACCACACCGGGTGGCTCACAACCTCCTATACTCCAGTTCTAGGGACCCAATGCCCTTTTGTGACATCCCAGGGCACTGCACTCAAGGGCATAAACCCACACCCCATACATAAACATCTAATTTTTTTTTTAAAAATTAACAATTTAAAATATATTAAACAAGATGCCTTAAAGAGATCTGGGTTTCTAGCTCAGTGGCAGAGAGCCTACCAAACATGCACAAAGCCCTAGATTCAATTCCCACTATTAGAAAAAAAACAAAGAAACTTTGAAAAGATCTTAGATACAAAAACACCCAAAAAAGCTATCTTATAACAATGAAGAATTCTGATTTCACACAAAGAAGATATTAGATAATATTATTGTTTTTAATTATCTTGGCTGAAAGGTCAGTATTAAGTTCTTACTGGGTCACTCACTATCTTCATTTTTTTTTTAGAAAATGTATTACCCCATTATGTAAAAGTATCATGCCTGAAATTCTCAACTTATTCTCAAATAGTTCAACATAAACTCTATTTTATTTTTCCTTGGAAAAACCAAACAGTTCAATCAGTACTAACCTAACAAAGCCTCCATTTTTTAAAGTCTGCAAGGAGGCACAGGCCTACAACATTCAGACAATAGCTAACTATTTGGGCTAGGGTGTAGCTCAGCAGGAGAGTGCTTAGCATCGTGAGGCTCCGAGTTGCAACCCCAGCATCAAATGAAGAGTAACTTGGTCTCCTTACTTTTCTTCCACACAAAGACCCGGGTCTTTGTACGTTTCTATTTACATACAGATAATGCACCCTGCAAAAGTCTACAACGAAGTTGCCTTTTTTAAAAAATCAGAATGCAATGTGTCTCGGGTAAAACATATGTCCCACGAAGGCGAAATAATCGGATAAAGCATTCCTTTCCACACACGCACACACACACAAAAAAAAGAAAAACAAGAGGAAAAGGCTGTCCTCACCCACCTTTCAGCCAAAGCTCGGCTGCAGCAAACAGAATCGCCCGGTCCAAGAATGGAAAACGCAGCGTCTCAATGTGATGCCAATGGCGGAAAGTTTATTCTTTCTGGGGAGGAAAGCAATTCCACGAAGGTTACTTTACACGGGCTTTAGAAGAAAGGTGGGTGCAAGCAGCTCAGGGCTGAGCCGTGATGCGCACTCGGGCCGCCGCACCTGGAAAGGCTGCAGAGCCGGGGAAGCCGCGGGACCCCGCGAGCAGAGCTCAGCCCGCCTCCCCGCAGAGGCCTACCGAGTCCTCTCCCTCCCCGTGCCGCCCCCGCACCTCCTCACCGAATCCTCACCGAGCTGCGTGGAGAGCCCTCGGACAAACGCCGAGAAGGTCTCAGAGCTCGGAGAAAAGGGGGGGTACTGGTCGTGACGTCACTTCCATTTCCGCCTTGGAGTTCTCGGCCACGTTGGAGCTCTCCAGGCTAGAGGGGAAAACTTGTTTGTTCCCGCGTCCCCGCAGTCGCGCCCTTTTTCGGGTGGGCTCGAGAGGGGAGTTGAGACTAGAAAAGAGCCGAGAGGTCGAGGTCAGAAGCGAGACCTTGAAGGGGGAGCAATGCGGGGGCGGGGCGAGAGGCGGGACCAGGCCGGGGTGCGCCTTGGTTGATGGCGGACCGGTGGGGCGAGGATGGGGGTGGGGACGCCCCGGTGGAGATGCAGCTGACAAAAGCTTTTCTCTCCCGCCTCTCCCTCACGCTCGCAGTGCCCTTAGCCATGTTGCACAATCTGCCAACCCTGGAAAAAGGATCCGTCTGGTCCATTCGGTTATCGCTGTCTCCAGACACCTTTATGTGGACCTGCCTTTGTGTGTCTCGGGACACGGTGCTAACACCTCAGTCGTTGATTCTGTCATGTTTTCAGGATAAAAATACTACCCACCATCACCATTCAGGGCTCAATTAGTAGAGTCCCTGCCTAGCGTCACAAAGCCCTGGGATCCATCTCCAGTACCGCAGATGGTTCTCCCATACTTGGGAGATGGAGCCGAGGTTCAAGGCCAGCCTTGGCTACATAGTAAATTCAAGGCCAGCCTGCCTGGGATACATGAAACCCTGTATCCAAAATGCTTAGTTCCTAACATTTTTTTTTCCCTGATTTTTGGTGTGTGTATGTGTGTGTATGTGTTCAACAGAATAAGCAGTTATGTACGTGGCAAAGTTCTCAGGGGGGCAATTTTCAGGAATCAGTTCTCTTATTGTGGGTTTCAAGAATAGAAGTCAGCTTCTCTTTCACCCACTTAGTCAGCTTTTGGGCCCAAATGACTTACTTTTTAGAGGCAGTTTAACAACTTGGGTGTTTTCTATTTTTGGAGTAATTCAGAGTAAAACTAGGTCAGGCATAGCGATGTGCACCTTTAATCCCCCAGGAGGCAAACACAAGTGGATCTCTGTGAGTTCAACGCCAGACAGGGATATAAACTACTATTCATAGTTTCATATGTATCCTGGCTTTTAATGTGAGGGGGGGGGTATATATGACTGTGACTGACTGTGAGTATAAGTCATGAACCTAGAAAGGGGACCATGAATGGGGGAACAAAAGATGTTTTAAAGAAATCGAGAAGTTGGACTGGAAAGATTGCTCAGTGGTTAAGAACCTTTGTTACTCTGCCAAAGGACCCTGGTTCAAATTCCAGTACCCCAATGGCAGCCCACAACTATGTGGAACTCCGGTTGCAAATGTACCTGATACCTCTTTTGTCCTCCATGAGCATGAGACGGGCATCTAATACCCAGACATACATGCAAGAAAAACACCCATACATCACCACAATAATAATGAGTAGAAATAAGGCATTAAATTGGGAGGAAGAAGAGGGTACATTTTGGGGAGGTGGGAGCTGCAGAATAAATGTCAGTCAACCAATACAAGGTACAAATGAAACCTTATTACTCTGCTGACTAGAGAACACATACAAGGGGCTAGAGAGATGGTTCAGCAGTTAAGAGTGCTTGCAGCTCTTTTTTTTTTTTTTTTAAGATTTATGTGAGTACACTGTAGCTGTCTTCAGACACACCAGAAACCAGAAGAGGGCATCAGATCCCATTGCAGATGGTTGTGGGCCACCATATGGTTGCTGGGAATTGAACTCAAGACCTCTGGAAGAGCAGCCTGCAGCTCTTTCGTAGGATATTGCATCCCAGTGTCCATGTCAGGCAGCTAGCAACCATTAATAACCGCAGCTCCAGAGGATCCGATGCCCTCTTCTGGCATCTGCAGCCACCCACACAGACACACACATACACATAAATAAAAAAAATCTTTAAGGGGCTGGAGAGATGGCTCAGTGGTTAAGAGCACTGGCCCTTTCACACCTGGGACCTTCACTAACCAGATCCAAGCAGCCTTCAGGGAGCCACGGCTTCTAGTGGTGACCGATCCCAGGGCTGACCACCAGCCCCTCACAGAGGCCTCTATGTCAACCCGGCCACCATTGCTCTGTGTAACACAGACTCTCCCCTGCGCAATGTGGACATTGCCATCCCGTGTAACAACAAGGGAGCTCATTCAGTGGGTCTGATGTGGTGGATGCTGGCCCGGGAAGTACTGCGCATGCGGGGTACTATCTCCCAGGAGCACCCGTGGGAGGTTATGCCTGATCTTCTACAGAGACCCAGAGAAGATTGAGAAGGAGGAGCAGGCTACTGCTGAGAAGGCTGTGACCAAGGAGGAATTCCAGGGTAAGAATGGACTGCACCAGCGCCTGAGTTCACTGCTGCTCAGCCTGAGGTGGCCGACTGATCTGAGAGTGTGCAGGTGCGCTCTGTGCCGGTGCAGCAGTTCCCCCCGGAAGACTGGAGTGCACAGCCAGCCACTGAGGACTGGTCAGCAGCTCCCACAGCGCAGGCCACGGAGTGGGTTGGAGCCACCACTGAGTGGTCCTGAGCTGCCCTGCAGATGCCTGAGCAAAGGGGAGAAAGGTGGAACTAAAAATAAAGTTCCTAAAAGCTGAAGAAAAAAAAAAAAAAGAATATACAAACAGGGGCTGGAGAAATGGCTCAGCGGTTAAGAACATTGACTGCTCTTTCAGAGGTCCTGAGTTCAATTCCCAGCAACCCGAGGGTGGCTCACAATCATCTGTAATGGGATCTGATGTCCACTTCTGGTGCTACAGTGTACTCACATACATAAATAAATAAATCTAAAATAAGAGAAAACTTTAGATAAGAGCGAGATTATGTAAACAGAGGCTAGAGAGATGGTTCAGAGGTTAGGAGCACTGGGCATCTCTCTCTTCTGCATCTTGACCAGTTGTGGGCCCGTGGCAGGCCGATCATTTATTATAGCTGTCAGCGTTTGTAACTGCATAAGATGGATGGTTACTTATAAGTAATGTGTAAGGTTGACAAGAGTGGCATAGTACATGCCTGGCACTGGACTTTTTATCTGTGAGCTTGTGTCTAGTGGGGATGCTCATCCTATAATGGAGTAATTCCATTAATATTTTGTATACATGTATATATTTTAGAAGCCTCTGCAGTAGAGTTTCATATGGCTCCTTTAAAGGGTCTGTAGTGTGCTCTCGTTTTCTATTCCCTTCTCTCCCTGGCCCTCCCATGTCCGCCCTATTTAACTTTTCCTGTTCTGTTATTCTCCGTTCCCCCTCTATATCACTGCATCGTATCTTCCTTCCTTTGATCTCCCACCTCTACAGCCCTCTACTTACTTGATCTCTGTGGATATTACAGATGAAATGCACACATCTAAAAATTCTAACCTAACATCTACAAAGGAAAGAAACTGTGGTATTTTTCTTCCTTGGTTCGAGTTGCCTCACTCTGAGTGATTATTGCTGGCTCTGTCCATGTACCTGAGAGGTTCATTTTCTTAAGAGCTGGACAGTAATCTGCTGTGCGAATGTACCCTATTTTCATCATTTGTTTATCGGGTGGTGGACATCTAGGCTGTTTCCATTTCCCAGCTATAGCAGCCAGAGCCTCGGTGCACAAGCAAGCGTCTCTGTAGGTGGATGTAAAGCCCTCTATATGTCCAAGAACAGTAGAGCTGGGTCATGTGCTGGATCTATTTCTAGCTCTTGGAGGAACCTACACTAATTTCCATAGTAACTATGACAGTTTAGACTTACCAGCAGCAAGTGTTCCTCTTGCCCCATAGTCACATCAGCATTTGTTATGACTCTTGACCTTAACCCTTCTGACTAGGGTAACGTGAAATCTACTGTCATTTTACTTGATAACTTCTAGAACTTAACAGTAAGAACCCATTGCTGAAGACACCACATACTTAAGTCATGGAACTGACCTTGAATCTTCATACCTACTGGCCAGCCATCATAACACTGGAAGGTATTATGCATGCTACCAAAGGAGGAAAGGAATCGTCAACCTTAGCCAGCTGTGAACACTGAGAGATATAATGACAGTCTTCATGTCTTGATGGGAAAAGGCAACAGGTAGGGCAGGACACACGAGAAAGGCAAGAGGGAAGGAAGGAAGCCCAGCGAGGTGGCTCAGTCAGTCAGGATGCTTTCTGTGCTGGCCTTACTACCTGAGTTTGATCCCCAGAAAGGGAGAGCAGACAACGGGCTGTGCAAAGTTGAATTCTACATATGCTAAGTGGCACACATGTGCCACCTTCGAAGCTAGGTTTCCTTATTTTTATTCATTTTTTCAGTGTTGGAGATTAAATATATGGCAAGTGTTTGACCACTGAGCTTTAGCTCCTCCAACTACCAGATTTTCCTGCAGAGACAGGCGTCTCACAAGTAAGCCAACAGTAGGTTTAGAAAGAAAAGAAAAATATGATGAGTATTGATTTCATTCCTTCATAAAAGCAATCCATGGAGCACGCAAGGTGTGGACTTTATTGTAAGGGGGATCGCATTCCTAGTAGGGAGTTTTTGGGTTGGTCATGTACAAAACTGAAATTGCAGGTCAGAGCCGTACCAGTTTGAGCCCGTCTTGATATCAACCTTTGGTTTTAATTTTTTTAAATCACATTTATTTGTGTATGTGCATATGCATGCCTTGGTGCATGTGAGGACATCAGGCAACCAACCCGCAGGGGACTTGGTGCTGTTCTTCCGTCCTGTGGATCCCATGAACTCAGGGATCCCAGGATTGAACTCAGATCATTAGGTTTGGTGGCAAGCGCCTCTACCCACTGAGCCATCTCAAAGCCAGAGATAGTATCAAACCAGAAAAGCTGGTAGTGCTGAGACAAACAGGCCACTGAGTGTTTTGCAGCCTTTCCCTGTCGGCTGACTGGTGTCCCTGGGCTCTACAAATATAGAAATAAAGAGCAAGGGCTATCAAGATGGCCCGGGTGCCCGCCACCAAGCCTGATGAACCTGAGATCGAAACCCAGGACCAACTCCCCCAGGTTGTCCTCAGACCTTCACATGTGTGCCCCAGCTCACACAGAAAATAAATAAATACAATGTAGGTGCGGTGATGAGGCAAGCTGGGCATGATGGCTCATGCCTTGAGTCCCTGAACCTGGGAAGTAGAAGCAAGACGATCAAGAGTTCAGTGCAAGCCTTGGCTAAACACTCCAAAGGTAAGAAAGTCTGACAGCTGACAGCTATCCTGTTTGTTATTTCACCCTCAAGTTGCCCGAGCCTCCTACATTTTTAACTTATTTATGCAAAAATAAATCCAAAAGGCTAGGCTTGATTGTCCATGGGGCAACCAAGGTAGCACATGGATAACGGCGCTTGCCTTGAAGGCCCATAAATTGCGTTTAATTCCCAGAACCCAAAGGGTAGAACCCGACTCCCACAAGTTTTCCTCTAACATACACCTATATATAACATGGCACATTCATGCCCCCACATATGCAATCTCAAAATAAGTATAATAAAAAGTATATAGGAGGGATAACAGAGAGACGGCTCAGCAGTTTAAGAGCACTGGCTGCTCTTCCAGAGGACCGGAGTTCAATTTCCAGTAAACCCACATGAAGACTCACAATTGTTAAAGCTACAGATTCAAAAGACCCAAAACTCTCTTCTGGCCTCCGTGGGCATCCAGCAGGTGCACAGGTGAAGTGCAAGTGAAACACCCAGACATAGAAATAAAATTTTGTTAAGTATTTAATATAGACTCATGTAATACATTTAATATTACATATTCCTACATAATATATTTGCTACTGTAGAATATATACTTAATATTGTGTAGTATACTGTACATTCAATATTACATAGTATATGATATATTTGATATTGATATATATGGCTCAAGCATTTAAAGCATGGGCTGCTCCTCCAGAGGTCCCAGGTTTGATTTCCAGCACCTACATGACAGACCACAGCCGTTTATAACTCCAGTTCCAGGGCACCCTCCACAAGCACCAGGAAAAGTATCGCTCAGACAAAACACTCATACGCATAATAAAATAATAAACATTTAAAAATGTGTGTGTGTATAAAGGCGTATCGGTGTTGATTGGCGATAAAGACCAAAACTAAGTTACAAAGGAAGTTACAAAAGGAAGAGTTTATTTGGGCTAATGTTTCTCGTGGGATAAGAATCTATGATGGAACAAAATCCAGGCATCAGTCAAGCATGGCAGCTGAAGCAGGAGACTGGAGGTCACAACTCCCACAAGTTAGAAGCGAGAGAGAGTAAACTAGAAGAGGAACAAGGTTTTAAACTTTCAAAGCCCACCCCAGTGACATCCTTCCTCCAGCAAAGCTTCATGTCCTCATGACTTCTCCAAACAGTGCCACCAGCTGGGGACCACATGTTCAAACCCTAAATTTATGGGAGACATTTCTTTTTTTAAAAGATATATTTATTCATCTCATGTATGTGAATACACTGTCGCTGTCTTCAGACACGCCAGACGAGGGCATCAGACCCCATTACAGATGGTTGTGAGCCACCATGTGATTGCTGGGAATTGAACTCAGGATCTCTGGAAGAGCAGTCAATGCTCTTAACCACTGAGTCCTCTCTCCAACCAACATTTTTCTTTCAAACTATAATTGTTAACTAGTTTTTTTTTTCTACTTGTTTGAGACAAGTTCTTCTGTAGCCAAGATGGCCTCCAACTCCCTAAGAAGGCAAAATAAGACACAATAACTTCCCTGGGTTCGGTCCCCAGCTCCAAAAAAAAAAAAAAAAAGAAAAAAAAAAAAAAGAAAAGACACAATAACTTCAAAAAATGGAGGCAGGTTGGGGGCGGCACACCCAGCAGGGGCAAAGGCAAGCAGATCTCTGTGAGTTTGAAGCCAGCCTAGTCTACAGAGAGAGTTCAATTCTGCCCAAGTAAAGGTGGAAGGTGAGATGTGACCTTACAAAGGTTGCCTTCTGACCTCCACTAGAGCACCACCGTAATTCAGTATCCACATAGATAACTAAAAGAAAAATATTAACAGTTTTTAAATCCAGGCATGATGGTGTATGTCTTTAGTTCTAACACTCAGAAGGCAGAGATATGGGATATCTGTGAGTTTGAGGTCAGCCTAGTCTACATAGAAAGTTCCAGACTAGCCAGGAATACATAGACCATCGCCCAAAAAGTTGATTGTTTTTTGTTAATGTGGTTTGGTTTGGTTTTTAAGTACGGGGCAGGGCTGGAGCGATGGCTTTGTTAATAGCACTTGCTGTTCTTCTAGAGGATACAAGTTGGAGTCCCAGAAACCACATCCGATAAAACCACACCCCACTGTAACTCCATCTCCAGGGAATCCTACACTCTCTTGGTACTCATAAGCACCCACGCTCTGTGCATATACCCCCATATACACAGAAATAAATCTCATTTTAACATGAAGAGCTGGAAATGTGGAGCACTTAACCCAGCATACAGAAGTCTCTGAATTTGTTCTTTAGTCCCCGCCCCCAGTGCCCCACCCCCACATACACACAAAAGAAGGCAGGGTATAATAAGGTTCTCCCTAAAGGAATAGAACTTATAAAGGTATAGGGATAGATACATCGATAGATAGATAGATAGATAGATAGATAGATAGATAGATAGATAGCTGATAGGTAGATAGATAGATAGATAGATAGATAGATAATAGATAGACAGACAGACAGATAGATGATAGATACATAGATAGATGATAGATACATAGATAATAGATAGCTGATAGATACATAGATAGATACATACATACATACATACATACATACATAGATACATAGATGATAGATGATAGACAAATGATAGATAATAGATAGATAGATAGATAGATAGATAGATAGATAGATAGCTGATAGGTAGATAGATAGATAGATAGATAGATAGATAGATAGATAATAGACAGACAGACAGATAGATGATAGATACATAGATAGATGATAGATACATAGATAACAGATAGATAGCTGATAGATAGATACATAGATAGATAGATAGATACATACATACATACATGCATACATAGATACATAGATACATAGATGATAGATGATAGACAAATGATAGATAATAGATAGATAGATAGATAGATAGATAGATAGATAGCTGATAGGTAGATAGACAGATAGATAGATAGATAATAGATAGATGATAGATAGACAAACAGATAGATGATAGATAGATGATAGATGATAGATGATAGATACATAGATAGATAATAGATAGATCGCTGATAAATAGATAGATACGTACATAGATGATAGATGATAGACAGATGATAGATACATAGATAGATAGGTAGATAGATAGATAGACAGACAGACAGACAGACAGACAGACTTTTTTGTTGCTATAATAAGACACCATGATCAAGGTATGAAAGAATATATTCAGGCTTACAGTTTCAGAGAGCCAGACCAATAATGGCAGGGCAGCATTGCAGCAGGCAGCAGGCATGGTGGCGGGAACAGAATGTTGAATTCACATACTGAACCACAAGCACAAACTAATTGAAAATGGCTCAGATCTTTGAACTTTTAAATCCTTCCTCCATCAAGGCCACACCTCCTAAATGTCCCCAAAAGCATCAACAACAGGGAACAAGTATTCAAATATGGGACGTTCTCGTAAGTGACTTTCTCACTCAACCCCTTACAATGTATTAAAAGGAGATCTGTGTTGTGTTCGTTTACAGGATCCAGTTTGGGTACATGTGTCATGCTAGAATGTCCAGGAATCCGGTGGTTAATCTGTCCACAAAACTGAATGTTTCAGCTGTCCCAATTCAGCCCAGGAGTCCTGAAGGATGCCTGGAGAGCTGCTAATCTATGTTGGAATCCCAAAGAAATTGACTCTAACACTGCTTAAGAAATGCCTCGGTAACAGAACTAGCAAGAGTGAGTGCAAGCAGGGAAAAAGCAAAGTTTCTTTCTTCTACGTCCTTGTATCTCGGCTGCCACAGCGTCACAACAAGCCCTAAGACCACTAAAGAATCTAAATCAGAATCCTCCAAGGAAGCCACTGGCCTCTTAATCCTGGGACCTCCTGGGTCCTCCAGGCCCTCCTGCTGTACTGCCATTTGGTGTCTCTCCCCTCCCCCTCTCCCCTGCCACACACACACCCCAAGGAGAAGGAGGAGGAAACAGCATCACCAGCAGCAGCAGCAGCAGCAGCAGCAGCAGCAGCAGCTTGGTTAATTCTTAACAGCAGCTAAGGCTAAGACAGTGTTGCTCACTTCGCTAGTGGTGAAGCTTCTAACCTGAAATTTCATTTTGCAACCCAGTAGTAAGCCCTGGAACGCTAGCAAAAGTGCAGCTACTGAAGTCAAAGTAGGTACAAGGATGAGAGGTTGTCAAGGATGGAGGAAGAGTATGCCTGACACAAAAGGCAGAGTTCTTTATAGTAAGGATCTGTTATTAAGAAGTATATACCCTATATCCCTATTGTGGAGCCCATATATCTCACTAGTATATGATCAGAAGATATGTTAAAGCAGACACCATTCAAAAGCTAGATGTGGCTTGTGCAGAAATGGTATTGCCAGAAGAATTACATTGTATTCTTGGAGTGATTCAGATTCTACGAAAACAGTACTGATTAACCATCGGTAATGGCAAAGTCTGTAGGTGTCTAGTGGATTAGCGTTAAGGGATGATATGGTGCAGAGCATAGTCCATACCTGTAGCACTTACAAATGTCTCCACTGACTCCGGTCTCTATCAGGTGATTTTGTAGCAAAGGACATTTTTAAAGATGTATTTTTTAATTATGTATATTGTGCATATGAGTAAAGGTGCTCACAGAGTCAGGTGAGGGCATCAGATCTCCCTTAGAGCTGGAGTTACAGGTGGTTGTGAACCTCCTCACATAGGCGCTGGGAACGGAACCAGGTCTTCTGATGGAACACTACACCCTCTTAACTATTGCTCTAACCCCAGGGTTTTGTTTTGTTTTGTTTTTTAATTTTTAAATTACACTTGCACATTTATTTTGGGGGGAAGGTGGAGTGTAGAAGAGGTATGTAGGCCTGCTGGGGCCTGAGTGAGGAGGTCAGAGAACGACTTTCAGGAGTCAGTTCTTTCTTTATGTAGGCCCCAGGGACTGAACTCATATTACTAGATTTTGTGGCAAGCCTTTGACCAGCCGAGCCATTTCACTGGCCCTTGAGGCTGTTTTCTAGGACTGTAACTATCATGAACACCCAAAGGGAACTGATTAAAGTTTGAGCCAAAGCCAACCTGAAATTTGGTTTTGTTGTTGCTGTTGTTGTTTTGTTTTTCAAGCTAAGGATTCTCTGTATAGACCTGGCTGGCCTGGAACTCACTTGCTAGACCAGGCTGGCCTTGAACTCACAAAGATCTTCCTGCCTCTGCCTCCTGAGTGTGGGGTACTAAAGGTGTGGGCCACTATGCTCAACTTGTTTTTATTTTATGTGTTTATGTGGGTGCCTGGATCTGCATAAGTGCACCACACATGCGCAGGAATCCACAGAGGTCAGAAGAGGGTATCAGACCCCCTCATATTAATGGTCATAAGTTGTTATGTGGGTGCTAAGAACCAAGCCCAGGGCCTTTGCAAGTGAAGTAAGTGCTCTTAATTTCAGAGCCACCTCTCTAGTCCCTTCAGTTGTTTTAAAAACTACACTCGTTTATTTCCAGGAGGGAGAGCACAGTTGTGCCCGTGGCAGAGCATCCTTGGGAATGTTGAGACAACTTGTCAGAGTAGATTCTCTTTTTACCACATGAGCTCATGGGTTCCTGGCTTCAAACTCAGTCCTCATGTTTGGTGGCAAGTACCTTCACCTACTGGTCAATCTCGTGGTTGCCTTTTATTTTTGATGAAGGTAAAGTTCCTGTCATCC
Source organism: Rattus rattus (assembly GCF_011064425.1). NCBI lineage: Eukaryota > Metazoa > Chordata > Mammalia > Rodentia > Muridae > Rattus > Rattus rattus. Next base: position 16,619,066 of record NC_046161.1, on the reverse strand, counting down.
GTTTGAGTCTCTCTAGGGACTCACATGGTGAAATGAAAGTTCCTTATCAGGGGCTAATCAGTAATGTTCTTGAAATAAGAGATGTCCTTGTTGGCCTGGGAAAATACCTCAGTTGTCTTCCTCTTTTAAACCACCAGCCTGACAGGAGTGGTGTGGTCAGGCCAGCAACAAAAATTAGCATAGCTCCCAGAGGAAGAATATTGAATTGGTAACAATCAAGCAGCCTTCAGCAACATACCGAGACATTAGGCACAACCAATATAAAATCCAGGACCCAGCCAGACCTGGTGGCACATGCCTTTAACCCCAGCACTCGGGAGGCAGAGGCAGGCAGATCTCTGTGAGCTTGAGGCCAGCCTGGTCTATAGATCAAGTTCTAGGGGAGCTAGAGCTGCACAGAGAAACCCTGTCTCAAGAAAAATAAATAAACAAATAATAAACCCAGGATCCACCAAATCCATGTGATTAATGAGTATATACGATAGCTGACCATCTTCTGTGTAGATGACCACTATTGTACTGTTCTAAATTTATGTCACAATTTTCAGAGCATGGGGAGTGCTTTCAGGGGGTCCCTTTTCCACTGAATGGAAAGAGCACTAACCAAGCTCTTTTTTGTCACACCTTTGCACGGGCAGATCTGTGCTCTGACAGTGTGTAAAGTCACCTTAATCTCTCTTTGATGATCTGGTCCCATCACTCCACTTAGTGTTTGAGGTCCCGGATGGGCAGACTTGGCTTTACCAAGACCAGCCCACACAATCTAGGAGGGATTAGTGTACACTTCCAGTAGGTGTGGCCTAGACTCCATGGGAAGGTACAGATGCAGTCGCACCCATCAGGACTTGCCCACAAAGGCATAGGAGCACCGGCCTTAGTCTCCTAGCACTGTAACAGGACTGTCACTTCGTCTTTGTCTCCAGCTACAGTTTGGAGAGTTTGAGTCATCATTCGTATTAATGGTGCCCCATTCTGTCTTATGGCCTATTAGGATCTGTACAATTTCGAGTAAATCATCTTTCCACTTATGGAATGAACCTTACCCTATTTTATTATATGAATGAATATAAGTATATTCATAAATTTAATATAAATATATGTTTAAATTATAAATATAAATATATGAAACACATAAGCAGTCACTAACTGCTGTTGTTTTGGCATCTCTGATAGCTATTTTTTATTTTAAGATTTATTGATTTATTATGTATGTAAGCACACTGTAGCTGTCTTCAGACACACCAGAAGAGGGCATCAGATCTCATTACAGATGGTTGTGAGCCACCATGTGGTTGCTGGGAATTGAATTCAGGACCTCTGGAAGAGCAGTCAGTGCTCTTAACCACTGATGGCTATTCTGGATTGTCAACTTCACTATATTTGGAATTAACAAAAACCCAAATGGCTGAGCATACCTGTGAGAGATTTTTTTTTTAATAAAATCATTTGAAGTGGGAAGACCCACTTTTAATCTTTGAAGTACGAAGACACACCTTTAATCCAGATCTTATTTTAAGGGGTTGGGTTTTAAAGACAGGTTTTCTCTGTGTAGCCCTGGCTGTTCTGGAGCTCACTCTGTAGACCAGGCAGGCTTTGAACTCCCAGAGATCTGCCTACCTCTGCCTCTGCCTTTGCCTGAGAATAAAGGTGCCCACAACCACCACCCACATATTCGGATCTTTTGAGGTAGGAAAGTCTACCTTTCATCTCGGCCACACGTTCTGGTGGCAGCCTCTATAAAGAACAAGGAAGAAGGAAACTCTTTTTGCCTCCTTGCCTTCACTCCCTAGCAAGTCCATTCATCCACTGGAATTAGAGCCCACTTCTTCAGAATTTCTGAGTGTATTGAAGACCAGCTAAACATCCAGCCTCATGATCTGAATAGCTACTGGATTCCTGGATCTCCCATTAGTAGACATCCATAGATTGTTGGACTACCTGGACCACAACCTGTAAGCCATTCTAATAAATCTAATATATAATAAAATGATATATAGTAAACCCATATATAATAAATAGGTGATAGATAGATGGATAAATAGATAGATGATAGATAGATAGATAGATAGATAGATAGATAGATAGATAGATAGATAAATAGGTAGAGGTTCATTCTACAAGTTCTATTCCTGTAGAGAATCCTGACCAATATAACATCCTATTTTTTTCTACCAAATCCACAACTTACAGATGACAGAGAACGTGAAAAAATTCATTTTATTCTGTTCATCTTAGTGCACTGGTATATTAATTGTAAATTTGAAGTGGCTTCCATTATCACTCTAGGTTTGTATGGGGGTGTCATAACTTTGTTTAAGGAGTCCATATAGAATTCATTTAGGTAACATGGACATACAATCAACTATCCACATATTAGAATCTACTGCCACAGAGACAGACTGACAATTTTGAGATCAGGTCAATGCTCTCACATTATTGATCTGCCAGATCTGTCCTAATGACTTTTTCTGATGAATACGATCTTTCCAGTGATGCAGGATATCCCACTTCTGCGTCTGCTGGTGGAGGACACCTCTGAGAACAGTCTGCTTTACGATGTCCTGATAAATAGTAGGTATCCTATAGTCCTCTGCCCACCTGTGAGCAGCATACTTTCCAAAATGCCCACATTCGTGAGAAGCTCCCTAGTGCTTCTCAGAGGGAGCTACACACTCAGTGAAATAAGAGCTGACGAGTCTGGATTCCTCCTCTGAAGAGCTTGTTCTGTGGAGGCAAGTAAACACACAGCATCACCGTGAAGTGCAGTATCACTGACTGACCAAATATCCTCCCATGTAGGCTTTCCCCACACTTCTTTGCCATTTGTGGTCCCTTCATGTTTTCACTCTCAGGCCCATCCAAATGGCCATTTCATTTGCCACAGAGCAGTTTTATGTACACACGGCATTGTCCTGAGTCAGTTGGGACAGCTTTATAGACAGCATGTCACTCTGCCTATTGGCTGCTCATACCAGAGGCTGTGAAGACCATTGATCAAAAGACTTCCCCGAACGTAATTGTAGACTCTGTTGCAACATCGGGGGAGGGGACAGTAATATTTTGCTGGGAGCACATTCCTGGTTTATTCACGTAGCCAAGACTCCGCTCGGATGGAGCGGACTCCATCCAAGCCGAGTCTTGCGCATGCCTCGTCCACTTAAAGACACCAGGCTCCTGTGTGTGCCCTGCTTTATGAGAGGTGGGCTTGAGATGTGTCTGTGTTGTAATTGTACTGTGGACTCTCATCAGTATTTCGTGATAGGCATTTAGTTATGGTTCAGTTTCAATCAAAGCCCAGAAAAATGCTAGCAAGTGTTTCTCTAAAGGGGATCATGCTTCGCTGGCAGAGGACAGATTGCTATTCCAAAAGCCTGAAGCCCCTCTGTTCTCCTCATCCCTGCCATTAATCCAGTTGGCGTACATCCATTAGCTGTTACCTGTAATGCAGTGGGGCCTGTTGTGGCCAGCCAGAGCTCTAAGGCCAAATATTGTGGTTTATGTGTTCAAATGCTCGCCCCTGCTTAGGTCCCATGCAAACTGAAATTTGTTTCTAACTGTTTTTGTAGGAGATTCAAACTATTCTAGATGGTGGTGCCAAAATCCAATTAGACCAATGGGTTCTCTTTTTATCCCGTAGAATGGGAACTACTAATATCTTCCGTCTGAATTTAGGTAATATTTACTGTCTGCCTTGATTACAGAATACTTTTCTCCAAATTAAATGGTAGTTTCCATTCCTTGAATTTTCACAGGGTTAATTTCCCACCCAAATTATTTTAATCCTGCAGTCACTAACACTAAAACTTCTGACTCTGTAGCTCTCTCCACCCTCTGCAGGATGGTATTATGACGTAATGCATCATTCGAATAGAGACAGACACCTTTATGCTCTCTAAATGCTCTGCCGTGACGTGGTGGCATATGATAGGACCAAGAATATATCCTTGGGGTAGGCATGGAAATATATGTTCTTTGTGTTAGCATTCTGTCTAAGCTCCACCCCTATAGTTACCTGGGAACACCCAGGTGTGCCTGACACTATAAAAGGGGCTGCTTGCAGGGCTGGGGATTTAGCTCAGTGGTAGAGCGCTTACCTAGGGAAGCGCAAGGCCCTGGTTTGGTCCCCAGCTCTGAAAAAAAAAAAAAAAAAAAAAAAAGGGCTGCTTGCCCCTCCTCTCTCTTTGTTCTCTGTTCTCTTGCTCTTACCCTTTTCCCCCTTTGTCCCTTCTCTTCCCATTCCCCTCCCCACTTCTCTCCATCTCCTTGTGTTCACGGCCAGCCTCTACTCTTCTACTCCTCTCTCTCTCTCTCCCCTACCACCCTCTTAACTCCCCTCTCCATGCCCTGAATAAACTCTATTCTATACTATACCATCCTGTGACTGGTCCCTCAGGGGGAAGGGATGCACTTCCCCTCCCCCATATTTCCATAGACCATTCCCCCCCACCTCTTTATCTTTTTATTAACACATCACTTTGCCCTTGCCAGGTAAAAGCAAACCGCTTGCATTGATCAGGACAAGTGTACAGTGAGGAAAGCATTAGCCAGATCTATGACAGGGTCAAGTGCCTGGATGGCACTGTACTTCTCTAAAGAGGTGACATCACCTGGACAGCAGATGCGAGGGGAGCTCCTTACTTAACTCCGGCAGTCTTTGGTCCTCTTCCATGATCATTTACTTTGCTAACAGGCCATATGGAATTTTCCACTAAGTAGTAGTAGGCACCAAAATGTATACTTCCCAATCCTCCACAGTCCGGATGTTTCTTCCCGTCCACCTGGTGGTACTGCTTCATTTGAATTGCCTTAGTAGCTCACCAGCCCAGGTGCCTGCTGAGGCTTACAAGAAAGTCTTGACTCCACATTGATAAGTTCCATCATTTTAATTTAGTTTTGATCCTTTTAACATATCAATGTTCACAATCTACTCTCAAACGGGAACTATTACTCCATCCCCCCTCCCATTTAGGCAGCTGGCCACTTTTTGAAATGGAATCGTTGCTTGTTTATCATAAATCCCCTCCCTTCATCTAATATTTGTAACTGATTCCTCTTTGAGCAATTTTGGAACACCATAAATGAAACAGGCCTCATCTCCAGGATCCACTAAAGTCAGGAATATGGTAGCTGACCCATTTTACCAACCAACTATGACCTTAACAAGGGGTCTACAGTCTTTGCAGGTCACCCTAGCTTCTGAAGTTGGGCTTTCCAGTTATGAGAGCAAATCAACAAATAAAGCAAAAGGAGTTACTATAGTAATGGGGGCTTTCAGGGAAGCATCAGCCACTATAGTAATGGGGGCTTCCAGAGAAGCAACAGCCACTATAGTAATGGGGCTTCCAGAGACGAATCAGCTGGGGGCTTTCCAGAGGATAAGGATGCTGTCTGTACCTGCGAGGCGTTATCTTTAAACATCTGTTTCAGTTCTTGGCTAGCCACTCCATGTATTTTATCACACACATGGACGGCACCTCTGACTGAAGAAGGGCAGTGAGAGTTGGTCTCTGAGAAATGTAAGCTCTCCTCCCATGATGCACATAGGAGGGTTACTTTCCCACAGTCCAATCGCTCAATCCCCCTTTTTGTATTACCTTTAAAAGCACTTAATTTTACAGTCTTAAAAATACAGTCAATAAATTGTCTATATCGCTTGTTAGCAGAGTCCTGATAATTCGCTTATAAGCAGGAGATGTGGTTTTAATTATCACGTCTCAGGGCCAGTGAGACAGATCAGAAGGCAAAGGCATTTGCCGAGAGACTGATGGCCTGAGTTTGATCCCCAAGATCCATATGGTAGAAGAAGAGAACCAATTCCCCAAGCTGCTCTCTCATTTCCACACACACTGTGTGGCATGAGTTGAACCCACCACAATCAATCAATCAATATTTAAATATTCAACTGTCCTACTCCTGATTTGAGTTCCTAAAGGTATGGCAGTGAGATTATCAGCCACTCCGACAAGCATTGGATGCTTCCAGGAGTCTCCCATTGTTTGCACACAATCCTTTAAGGAGTAGCATGGGTGATTAGCTGTGTGTCACAAACCATCATTCAGGTATTTGTCCCTGTGTGCCCCTCAGAGCCAGTTCCAACATGCTGCTCCTGTCAGTTGGCCTGCCCTGTGCATCTGCAGTGTAAGCCCTTACGTTCCACTCTTGGAACACATTGCACATTGCAGGTTCTATGGAGACTCTAAGTCTCTTGCATCCAGTTTAATATGAGTGACACCTAACTCATACAATTGCATTAGCCAGGTAATCAGGGCTTCCCCAAGCCTCTAGTAGCCCTAGATGATGCCATTATTTCTATGCAATTTAGACTGGCTCCAAAAACAATCCTACTCCCTCTGCCTCCTGAGTTACAAGTGTGCACCACTATGCCTGACTGATTTTTACTCATTTTTATTTCTGTGGAGTTTACATTTGCTTTTGCCTGGTTGTTTTTGTTGTTGCTGTTGGGTTTTTGTTTGTTTGTTTTGTTTTTGTTTTTTTTTTTTTTTTTTTTTTTTTTTTTTTTGGTTTTGAGATAAAGCGCCTCACAATGTCACTCTGAACTCACTATGTAGACCAGCCTGGCTTTGAACTCTGAGTGATCTGACTGACCCTGCCTCCTGAGTGCTGGGAGTAATGTTGAATGCCACCATACCATCCAGGTTTTATTTATTTTTATTATTTTATGTGTATGGATGTTTTGCCTGCATATGTGTCTGTGCTACACCTGCTTGTCTGGTACCCAGAGGCCAGAAAAAAACATTGAGTTCCCTGGAACTGGAATTATAGACAGTTGTAAAACACCATGCCTGGACTGGAAATCAAACTTGGGTCTTCTTGAAGAGTAGCCAGTGCTCCTAACTACTGGAACTTTTTTTTTCATTCTTATTTTTTGTTTTGTTGTTGTTTTCTTCTTCATATTGCTTTCTCTTTGTATTTATTTTTGTTCCTTTTTCAAAACCCTTCTGAGCGTGTCCTCACATGTGGCTGACTCTGGCCAGTTTGAGTGTGGTAAACATTGCTCTAGGCTTTACCCCTCCCCTCAATTCCTTCTGCCTTGCTAAAAAAAACCCTTCAGATTGCATTCCTAAAGCTAGCCCCCAAGGTCTATTCCCTTATTTGGCCACTTCCCTCTCCTGAAGCTGACCACCACGAACCAGCTTGAAACAAAAAGTCCCCTTTGGCTGCCCTGATTAACAGTCCCAATTAAAATTAAACATCTCGTCCTGGTATGGTTCCTCCTTTACCTTTATGAACTGCCATTTTTCTATGAGCTAACATCTGTCTCCTCTTGATCCAGAGGCAGTCCTTTCCCTGCTGGGATGAATACTCCTTCCCCCTCTCCTTTGTTCCCCTCCCCATTCTGTCTCTTCCTGTATATCCTGTCTTTGTCCCTTATCCCTATCCTCTGTCCCTCTGGGACAAATGTCTTAATGTGCTGAGAATTTGGTCTTGGGGGTCCTGAGTCAATACTTTTCCTTTCGCATGCATATATGTGTATAGTGTGTGTGTGTGTCTCTGTGTCTGTGTGTGTGTCTGTGTGTGTGTGTGTCTGTGTGTGTCTGTGTGTGTGTGTGTCTGTGTGTGTCTGTGTGTGTGTGTGTCTGTGTGTGAGTCTGTGTGTCTGTGTGTCTGTGTGTGTCTGTGTGTGTGTCTCTGTGTGTCTCTGTGTGTGTATCCTTGTGTGTGTGTGTATGTGCTGTGTGTGTGTGTGTCTGTGTGTCTGTGTGTGTATCCTGTGTGTCTGTCTGTGTGTGTGTGTCTGTGTCTGTGTGTCTCTGTGTGTGTGTCTGTGTGTGTGTATGTGTGTGTGTGTGTGTGTGTGTGTGTGTGTGTGTGTCTGTGTGTGTCTGTGTGTGTGTGTCTGTGTGTGTGTGTGTGTGTGTGTGTGTGTGTGTGTGTGTGTGTGTGTGTGTGTGTCTGTGTGTGTGTGTGTGTGTGTGTGTGTGTGTGTGTGTGTGTGTCTGTGTGTGTGTGTGTGTGTGTGTGTGTGTGTGTGTGTGTGTGTGTGTGTGTTTCTGTGTGTGTGTGTCTTCCCATGTATGAGTACAGAGTGCAGCTCTGCATGCACCATGGAGGTCAGAGGACAGTCTCAGGCTTTGGCTTTCACCGTCTACTTTGAGACAGGGTCTGTTTTCCCACTCAGACTGCCAGGCTGCCAGCTTCTGGTGTCTTATGTCTCCACCTCTCATTTATTCCATGGACGCCTGAGACAACAGAGCCCTCTTTGCATCCTGAGACTCAATTCAGGTCGGCACCCCTGTGCTGCAAGCTCTTCACCCCCTGAGTCATCTTCCCAGCAGTTCTCACTCTTTTAATTAATTTTTTTTCTGGGTGTTGCTTTAAGCTCTTGTCTCTCCCTTTGACAGCCTTTCTACTGTTTGCTTTGCAGATTCGCCCAAATAGCTGACCTATGCATTCTGTGAAAGCATCCCTTAGAGCAGACAGGGAACATTATTCCCAAACTGAAACCGTTCCTTTTTAAAAGCCACCTAACCCATACTCGGGGAGGACATTTTTATTTTTTAGAATTTTTTAAAATGTATGTGTGCGGGGAGGATATGCACTGAGTTCATTGTCCTTGGAGGCGAGAGGCAGCAGAGCCCCTGGAGCTGGAGTTTCAAGCAGTCGTGAGCCGTCTGATGTGGATTCTGGTAAAAGAACTCAGGTCTTCTGCAAGAGCAGATGTGCCCTTAACTGCTGAGCCATCTCTCCAGCCCCCCCATGAGGATCCATTTTTGCCCAATTTATTAAACAGACAAAGATTGTTATCTGAACAGCTATACAGTCCTGTGCAGCCTGAGTTCCAACCTGCTCTAGCTAGCCACCAAGGAAGCCCCTCCGGGCACTGAGCATGTCAACTATGGGCCACTGTGGGCAGGTCACAGCCATCTTCAGTATCACTGCCACCCTTGGTCCTTGATCCTGAGCTGCTAACACTACCTGCAGCTGCAGCACATCAGTCGGACGTCATCATGGACAATGAAAAGATGGCTTCCAGCCTGCTAGAGAAGCCAAGCTGATGACCGCCAAAGTCCCTGCTGACTTGGCCTGCGAAGTCCCTGTACCTTTTTACAGCCAACTCAGGCACTGGGAGAAGAGACTCGGACACATTGCTTCAGGAGAGTAGGTTTCGACACTTGCCGCCATGGCCTCCTCCCTTACGAATTGCTTGCAATAATTTAAGCCAGCAGCCCTTGCCTTTCCACTCTGCCTCCGTTTGGCTGACTTCTGCAGGCAGGCCTGATCTTGCTAGGGCTGGTGCCCCCGCAGGGCTTTTGTTCCTTGAGGGTTATAGCTGAGCCTGTTTTTGATGGTGCTACTCCTTGTACCATGTGACCTAACCAGCCTGTGAACTGTAAATGGGCCCAGAAGTACATGGGAAAACTTTGCTATGTATTTGGTTATGTGCATATGTGTGTGTGTGTGCAGATGTGAACAAATGTCATAGCTTTTGTGCAGCGATCAGAGGACAATTCAAGGGAGTCACTTCTCTCCTTCAACCGTGTGGGTCCTGGGGCTCAAACTTGGGCCATCAGACTTAGAGGCAAGCACTTTTCCTGCTGAGCCTTCTCTACAGCCCTTACCCTAGTTTTAAAACTGAATACAAGCTGGACAGTGGTGGTGCGTGCCTTGGATCCCAGCACTCGGAAAGCAGAAGCAGGTGAATCTCTGAGTTCAAGGCCAGCCTGGTCTACAGGGCAAGTTCCAGGACAGCCAGGACTATACAGTGCAATAACATGTCTCGAAAAACTAAAACCAAACCAAGCCACTACGACTCAGGAAGTTCAGGTAGGCAGTCCATTTGAAGCCAGCGTGGACAACAGTGAGACCCCACCTCAAAATAATCACAGCAAACATGTACTTTTTACACCTGACTTCTTATGTAGTGCATAATTCATCCATGTTATTATTGCATGTACCTGTGTAGTCGGCATGACTCCTGCCACTTTGCCTAAGCCTATCCCACTGAGGAGAGATGGAATACACAGCTTCCTTGTCACCATGCGAATATGGAGGAATTCACTGACCTGGTTCCTGGAAATCAGGCCAGAGAGCTTGCCCTGGGAGCAGCTGCCAGCCCTGCAGGTTCTGAGTCCTCGCTTTTCTGAGCTGTCCTGGATCTGGACCAGAGTCCAGGGAGGCTGACAGTATCCTCCACTGAAACCTAAAAGATGATTTCTAGGGGACTGGAGAGTTGGCCCAGCAGTCAAGGGCACTTGTGGGTCTTGCAGGGAACCCAAGTTTGATTCCCAGTGCTCACAGGGTGGCTCAGAACTAACACTAATTCCAGTCCCAGAGGATCTGATGCCCCTTCCTGATCTTCACAGGTGCAGGCACACACATGGTGTACATACGTACATACATGCAGACGGAACATTCATATACATAAAATAATAAATTTAAAATGTAAAATTGGAGTAGCAGGCACCTTGAATACAGCACTGGGAGAGACAGAGGCAAGCGGATCTTTGCAAGTTCCAGGTCAGTCAGGGTTCCATAGTGAGACCCTGTCTCAAAAACAAACAGAACCACAAACCCCACCAAACAGATGGTGACTCCAGGGACGAGGTCCTCTGGGGCTCCACCGATGACCTCTGGCTCCAGCCGAAAGTTCTCCCGACCTGGTTCCCTTCCAGTGAGGCTGCCATGCACTCTCCCAAGGGTTGGGGTGTTTCTAACAAAGAAGTACCCCAGCTTTAGAGGGGCCTTGTCTGGGAGTCATCTTGGAAATCTAAGTATCTTGCCTTTCATTGTGCCAACAGCTCCCTCTCTGGGCCCCATCCTGTCAAGAGGGGGCTGGTACCTTGTGGAGGCAAGAGGCTGGAGACCAGTTCTTCAGAATGTTAAAAGATATTATATTTTTATGGATATGTCTGTATGCAGTGTGTGCAGGAGAACACGGCCAGCAGAGGCTATAGGATCCCTCTAGAGCTGCCAGAGTTACCGTTTTGAGCTGCTCTACATGGGTACTGGGAACTCAAATCCTATGCAAAAGCCTTTAACCCTGAGCCGTCTTAACAGCCCAATCAGAACTTTTTTATTTATTTATTCCCCCCACCCCCAGCTAGAACTTTTTTAAATTAAAGTATTTACTTATGAAGGGGGCCTATGTGAAGCTCAGAGGGAAACTTTTAGGAATTAGTTCTCTTCCCCCACCATGTATTGCAAGTTCAGGAAGTTTTAATGGTTTTAGGTTTTTGTAAAACTACTTCACCCTCTCTGCCTCCACTCTGCACAAAGTCAGGTCACGTAGGGTTTGGGGTCGATGGGATTAACATGTGTTCCCAGGACTCAGCTACTTTAGGAGGTCAAGGCTTAGAAGTGGGATGTAAGGCCAGCCTTGGCCCTCCCTAGACTGACTCCCAGGAGGACTAGCAGGTGGGAGTGCTCTGCTGTGCTCAGTTCTTAAGCCCTGCTCCTACTCCTCACCCCACACTGCCTGTATGACTGGACTCTCGGAAATTCTGGACCAGTGCTGTCTGAATAAGCCCTTTAAGGCCTTCTAAACCTGTGTCTCCTCTCTGTTCTCACCATTTTCCTCAGTTAAGAGACCCTGTTCCCAACCTAGTACTTGTTAATGAAGACCCTCACTGTTTTCCCAAGGGCCCCAGCTGAGCCAACCTCCTGGAGTCCCTCCTTTCCAATTGCAGAGCCTTGGGCTTCATTTGTTACAGAAGAGGATGGGGTGCTCATCTGGAGGTGGTCAAGGAGAGAAGCCAACCTCCAGGAGCTATCCCTGAGCTGGGCACAACGGGACTGCTTTTAAATTTTTTGATGTTTATGTGTTACGGTTTTCCTGCATGTATGTCTGCACACCGCCTGCATGCCTACTACCACTGCAAGCCATCTCCTAGAAGTGAGGTTATGGACGGTTTCGAGCCACTCTGTGGGTGTTGTGACTCAAACCCCAGGTTGTCGCCAAGAGCAGGAAATGCTCTTAACCACAGAGGCATCTTTCCAGCTGGAAAAGCTGGAAAAATACGTTTATTTTTCTAGCAGTCCCAGACGGGCATCCTTCACCATTTGAACCTCAAGCAGAGACTGTAGTAATGGGGAGTCCGTACTCCCGGGCACTTCCCCAGGATGCAGGCGGGCAAAGGCTGGATCCATAGTGCAGAAAATGACTCGGAGGAAGGGAGGGAAAGAGGAGGAGGGATGGTGAAGGGAGTGAGAAGAAGGAAGGAAGGAAGGAGCTGGGCCAACATACAATTTTAGTCTGCTCTGACCCTGGACCACAACCTCGGCTCAACTGATAGGATTTTAAACTAACTTTGCACAGTCTGCATGCTACTGTTTTCAAAACTATTTCATTCAACAAGGGTAGCATAATTTAATTTCTCCTCTTTTTTTTTCCAGCCGAAGGAAATTTGTATTTTTTTCCACAAGAGCATTTTCAAGTCAAACTTCTGTAAGTAATCTTTTCCTCTTACAAGTTCTCTTTGGTGTTTGGGGATGGAATCTAGGGTCCCTCCATTACATAGATTAGGCAAGCATCACGCTACTACATCCTAGCTCTTCTCTCTGTCTGTCTCTCTGTCCGTCTCTCTGTCTGTCTCTCTGTCTGTCTCTCTGTCTGTCTTTCTCTCTGTCTGTCTCTCTCTGTCTCTCTCTCTCTCTCTCTCTCTGTCTCTGTCTCTGTCTCTCTCTGTCTCTGTCTCTCTCTCTGTCTCTCTCTCTCTCTCTCTCTTGTCTGACACAGGGTCTCAGAAGCCCAGTAGTTTGGTCTCAAAACTGCTATGTAGTGGAGGATGGCCTTGGATCCCTGAATCTGCTACCTCTGTCTCCAAAGTATTAGCATCACAGGCCTGTATCTCCCATATTCAGCTTCCTTTACTCATGATGATCATGAACTTTATTCTTTAGACTGTACACATGCTCAAATTAGGGGAAAAAACAAGTTGTTTTTCAAAATGAGTTAAAAACAAAACAAAGCACACACAAGGGTGGCCAGCAAGATGTCTCTGCTGCCAAGTTCTTGGACCTGAGTTCAGTTTCTGGGCCCCACATAGTAAAAGGAGAGAACTGACTCCTGCAAGATGTCCCACACACACACACACACACACACACACACACACACACACACACACACACACACAAAAATATATACGCTAAATGAATTTGTAATAGAATTTAAGAAAGAGAACCTGTCTCAAAAAAGTTAATTTGAAAGGGATTCTTCCCAGGCCATACCTGCACCGCTCCCAACTCCAAATACACCCAATGCCTACACTGAAGAAAACCAAAAGGCTGGGGGCCTGGACTGCAGTTTCAGACTCCCACTGTGCAAACAGGAGAGCCCATCCCTAGAGGAATAAAAAAAAAGTTGCAAGGGGTTGAGGCATGTTAACAATTCTCACTGAACTGGAACTCAGCAAGTAGCCTAGGGTGGCTGGCTAGTAAATCCCTGGGATTCCTCTTCCTTCTCTACCCCAGATCTGTAATCTGGGGTTACAAATGTGCACCACCACACCAGGCTTTTGGTTTTACATAGGTTCTAAGGATAGATCTCAGGTCCTCAGGTTCAAGGTGGCCCTAGGTTTGATCCCCATTACAAACTTTAAAAAAGGAGGAGGAGGGGGCTGGGGATTTAGCTCAGCGGTAGAGCGCTTACCTAGGAAGCGCAAGGCCCTGGGTTCGGTCCCCAGATCCGAAAAAAAAAAAAAAAAAAAAAAAAAAAAAAGGAGGAGGAGGAGGAGAAGGAGAAAAGAAGAAAAGGAAAAAGACACAGCAAGCAAGTAATAGATTTTTCAGTGGTACCCTTCCTCCATCACAATAAGTCCTAAAACTTTTAAAGTTCTGCTGTTGTATTATTGTTTTGTTTGTTTGTTCTCCCTTGCTGTGCTGTTGTTAGAATCCAGGACTTCATACGTAGTACACAGGGGCTCAACAGAAGAGCCACACCCTGGATACTAGGATTACAGTAGAGCCCAGTCCTGTTCATCTTGCCAGTCTGTTCTCAGTTTCTGCGCCCTTGTGCATTTAGAACTGAAATTCCCATTACGTGACTTCTGACCAGTCTGCGTAGGTTGGACTGCTCTAGTGAATAGCTAGACGACAGACACGCAAGGCTTTTCTGAGCATCCGGTAGGGCAAGTCCGTACACGAAACCCTGTTCTTCAGGTCTATCCCGCTGTGCACACCACACACCCAATCTGGGCCCCACCTCCAGTTCGAACTTGGAAGTTTGGGCTCCCCGCTGGATCATGGACCCGCTCCAGGGTAGGGTTCTGGTACTCAACCTGGACGGTTGGGTTCCCAGCCATGGCCTCTGGGTCAGTAGTAGCCGCCCCGATCCTGGGCAGAGAAGCTACGTCACCTAACCTGGATAGCGGCTTCACCCCAAGAGTAGGTTGCCCAGCCCAGAGTACGAGGTCCCGCCCTCAAGATAGAGACCCCGCCCTCAAGAAGGAGGTCCTGCCCTCGAGGTACAGAAGCGACCCTGCACAACAGGCCCCGCCCCCAGAAAGAATGCCCCACCCCCAGGAAGGATGCCCGCCTCCCCTGTTCTAGCTGGACAATAAAACTTGCGCGCTAGGTGGGTGTGTGTTTGGCAGCCACGTCGCGGTGCGCTTAGTACTGGCAGCCGCTGGACCTCAGCTCGCGGGCCGTGCCTGAAGCTGTTCCGGAAGTGACACCATAACGCAGTCTTCTCTTCCGCCGCCGCCATCCACTTTTGTTAAAGAACAAATTGGTGTAGACTCTGGATTGGTCCTTTCCTGGCTGGAGCGGTTTTAGTGGCGTGGAGGGTTCGGATGGAGGAGGAGGCGGAGAAGCCAGCGCGCCTGGGCTCGCAGGAAGCATCCTATCAGACACCATGTATCCGGGGTGGTTTTTGTTCTTTTTTTTTTTAAGCATTTTGAGACATCGTCTCGGAATGTAGGCAAGAGAGGTCTCGAACGTCTATCCTCCTGGCCCAGTAATCCCGATGTTCTGGGATTACAAGGCGTAGCCTCCATGCCTGACTCGAGTTTGTCTTCATTTGTCTCTTCCCCTCTCCAAAAGCCGCTAGAGAACTTTCTGGGTTTTTGATTTTATTTTTCAGAAGAAAAAAAATTAATCTGTCAACAAACACTTAGTTTAGTCCCTTCTTAAGTCTTGCGGCTGCAGGTATCTGGTGATCCCGACGCTTTTAGGTGAGCCTTGGTAGAAAGATAATTTCAGGGAGTCGGGCCACCCTTTAAAAAAAAAAAAAAAAGCCGATTCTTTGGTAGCCCAGGATAGTTTGGACTCATGATCCTTCTCTCTCAACCTTAACCAGAGCATACACCACCATACTTGCTTCATTGTAGTGATTCCGAGGGCATCTCACAGTCCACATATTGTTCAGAAGTAGGGAAACAGTGACCATCAAAACGGGCACAATACTGCCACCTTGGGGTGAGAGTCAGTGGAGAGGTGTAATTTTAAATGAGAGTTTGTTGTTTGAACATAACAGCAAGAGAGGGAAGACCTTGAGAAGGGCTTGTTTTTCATACTGAGTACAAAATATTGAGCATATTCTTCTCCTTGCCCTGACAAAGTGCCTGAAAGAACCAAGTTAAGGTGAAAAAGACTGGCTCACAGCATAAGAGGGAATACAGTCACCCAGAGATAGTGGTGCACACCTTTAATCCCAGCACTAGGGAGGCAGAAGCAGGCAGATTCCTGAGTTTGAGGCCACCCTGGTCTACAAACATCCTCTTTTAAAGTGTTGGACACTTACTAAAGCCATATATGTGCAGGGCTGATGGGACAGCTCAACCTAAGTTCAATTCCTGGGACATGGTGGAAGGATGGAGTCAACAGTTTCAAATGATTCTCTCATCTCCACACATAAGATCTCACACTACATGTCCTCCCATTTTCCTTCAGAGACTCCATCATGGTAATGGCTTCCCGGAGTCTTGGGGCCATGCTTCTGGCTCATATCTTCTTACCTACTCTTGATGGAAGACACAGATAGTGTCTCATATATTCCAACCTGATCTCAAACTGTGTAGCCAAGGACGACCTTGTACTCACCTCTTGAATGCTGGGATTATAGGCATGCACCGCCGTATCTGGCTTTATGCAATGGGTTGGATGCCAGGCCTACTGCATGCTAGCCAAGCACTGTACCAACCGGGCCAAATCCCCAGCCTCTCAGCCTCTTAGCATGAGCCTCGAAACTATAATTGCTGGCTACACACCAGGATGTCTAGAGCATAGAGTATCTCACAGACCCTGAGCCAGCGGCCCTCCATACTCATCTGCTGATTATACTTTGTGTTAGGGTTTTGCTGTGGAAGGAAGAATACCTTGATGGATCGGGGAAGGGGAGAATGTTGCAGAGATATACCACACAACAGATCTCACTAAAGAGATTTTAGTGGGGGGAGGGAGTTATAAAAAGGTTGTCTCTGATCAAGGGTGGAGGAAAAAGAGTGAGGCAAAAACAGAGTGAGAAACAGAGCAGGCAGTGATGGCAGGGACCTTAAAAAGAGGACATGTGTTCCATTTGGCTGCTGGTGATGACGTGGCTGACACTAAGTCCCTGAAGGCAGGCTGTGTGTGGGACCACCTGGTTCCTAACACTTTGCCTTATGAAAACCCCCACCAAAATAGCCCATAAAGCACAGGCTCCAGGCTGGACCCAGTGCAGTGCCAGCCTAGCGTGTGTGAGGCCTTGGGCTGCATCCTTAGCACTGCATAAACAAAACCAAGGTGGATGTGGTAGCTCGTGCCTTAATCTTAGCCTGTGGGGGCTGTGTGAGGGTTGCTTCAAATTTAAGACCAGCCTGCGATACGTAGTGAATTCTAAGCTAGCCCAGGCTGTAGAGTAAGACCCTGGAACCCTTGCCCATGTTACAACAAACTGTTGGTCCCTGTCTGAAAACTGTCTCATTCAGAAGGAGTGCTGAGAATCTTTGACTCACAGAGGCTAAAATAATTGTCAAGGTCACGTTTCAGGCTGGTGACATAGCTTACATGTGGAATGAATGCTTAGTGTTCATGAGACCCTGTGTTAGAACCCTAGTTCCCAACAAACAACAAAGAACACCACATATTTTTTATTTCACTGAGGCCAGAGTATAATGGTTGTGTGACCTAATCCTGTCAGATCAATTTTTACATTTATTTATCGTGTGTGTATGTATGTATGTACATATGTATGTATGTATGTAGACATGCATGTACCACAGCACTTGTGTGGAGGTCAAAGTTAAGTTTCTCCTTTCCCCATGGAGGGTATAGGGTTTGAAGTCAGATAACCAGGTTTCATGGAAAGTCCCTTTTGCCCACTGAGCCATCTCTCCTAGTTACGCATTTTTATTGCCCTTGGAGTTGCAGGTATTGGACTGAGAACCCCAGTGCAGGTCACTTTCCAAATGCATATAATTCTAGGTTTATGCAAAAGGTGCCGATGAGACTTTGATGTCCTCATAAATTCAACATAGTTAAGCTGTTACAACAAACTCTTCAAGCAACTTAGAATTCCAGCCCAGAGGCTAGGGCGGGGGTTCAGGTGATTAGAATGCTTGGACCCCATGCACAAAGTGCTGAGTTCCATCCCTAGTACTGGGTGGTAGGCATGGTGGTGTGTGGCAAGATTCCCTGAGCTTTGGAGGTGAGGCAGAAGGATCAGGAGTTTGAAGATCATCCTCAGCCAGTACCACGAATAAGAAGTTTACAACAGAGAATGTTTACATGAATACCTACTAACAGGAAAAGCATATTAATAACAGGGATCTTTCCTAAAATGAAATTCTCCTCCGCCTTGCCTAAAGGAGCAAATCCATTGTAGATTTAATTCCATGGCAGAACCATCTCAGGAAGATCACCTGATAGTTTTTAGCTTCTCCCTGATGGCGCCTGGCAAGAGTGGTTTAGCCGAGTGTGTTTTCTCTTGACTAAGTACATCGTCTGCCTGGGTTTATCTGTTCTAACTCCAGGAGCAACAGCAGGAGGTTATGGTGGGTCTTGTGCAGAATGCTTTCCTTTTCAAGGTACAAGATCAACTGGGAACCTAGAGTAATGCACGTGCCTGTGTCCAAGCACTGGGAAGGCTGAGGCAAGGAGATTGCTTGCTTTGAGCTCAGGGCCAACCTAGGCTTCATAGCAAATACCCTTTCAGCCAAGACCACAAAGCAAGACTCCATCTCAAACAAAGTAAAACTAGTGTGGTGGCTCACACCTGTGATCTCAGCCCTTAGCAGAGGCAGGTGGATCTCCATGTGAGTTCGAGGCCAGCCTGGCCCACGTAGGAAGTCCCACACTAGTCAGACCTACACAGTGAGACTTTATCTCAAACAATTTTATTTTATTTTTTTTTTTTTCCTTTTTTTTTTTTTATTAACTTGAGTATTTCTTATATACATTTCGAGTGTTATTCCCTTTTCGGTTTCGGGCAAACATCCCCTCCCTTCCTTGTAGGGGTGTTCCCTCCCAACCCTCCCCCATTGCTGCCCTCTCCCCAACAGTCTAGTTCACTAGGGTTCAGTCTTAGCAGGACCCAGGCCTTCCCCTTCCACTGGTGCTCTTACTAGGATATTCATTGCAACCTACGAGGTCAGAGTCCAGGGTCAGTCCATGTATAGTCTTTGGGTAGTGGCTTAGTCCCTGGAAGCTCTGGTTGGTTGGCATTGCTGTACATATATGGGGTCCTTTAGGCTCCTTCAAGCTCTTCCAGTTCTTTCTCTGATTCCTTCAACAGGGGTCCTGTTCTCAGTTCAGTGGTTTCCTGCTGGCACACGCCTCTGTATTTGCTGTATTCTGGCTGTGTCTCTCAGGAGCGATCTGCATTCACATTTTGATCATCCGTCTTGAGTTTCATTTGTTCTAGGCATCTGGGGTAATTCAAGCATTTGGGCTAATAGCCACTTATCAATGAGTACATACCATGTATGTCTTTCTGTGATTGGGTTAGCTCACCAGGATGATAGTTTCCAGTTCCAACCATTTGCCTACTTAATTTCACAAAGTCATTGTTTTTGATAGCTGAGTAATATTCCATTGTGTAGATGTACCACATTTTCTGTATCCATTCCTCTGTTGAAGGGCATCTGGTTCTTTCCAGCTTCTGGCTATTATAAATAAGGCTGCGATGAACATAGTGGAGCACGTGTCTTTTTTTTTTTTTTTTTTTTTTTTATTAACTTGAGTATTTCTTATGTACATTTAAGTGTTATTCCTTTCGGTTTCCGGCAAACATCCTTCCCTCCCCCCTTCCTTATGGGTGTTCCCTTCCCAAACCTCCCCCCATTGCCGCCCACCCCCCAACAGTCTAGTTCACTGGGGGTTCAGTCTTAGCAGGACCCAGGGCTTCCCCTTCCACTGGTGCTCTTACTAGGATATTCATTGCTACCTATGAGGTCAGAGTCCAGGGTCAGTCCATGTATAGTCTTCAGGTAGTGGCTTAGTCCCTGGAAGCTCTGGTTGGTTGGCATTGCTGTACATATGGGGGTCTCGAGCTCCTTCAAGCTCTTCAGTTCTTTCTCTGATTCCTTCAACAGGGGTCCTTGTTCTCAGTTCAGTGGTTTTCCTGCTGGTACACGCTTGCATTTGCTGTATTCTGCTGTGTCTTCAGGAGCGCATCTGCATTCATTTTGATCATCAGCAATACGTAACTGAACGGAAGTACAATT
>NC_046161.1:16582107-16599365 GCF_011064425.1 Rattus rattus | reverse complement strand
CTTCCTTTATTTCTTCCTTGACCAGGTTATCATTGAGTAGGCATTTGTTCAACTTCCATGTATGTGTGGGGTGTTCTTCCCTTATTGTTATTGAAGACCAGTTTTAGCCTGTGGTGGTCTGATAGGACGCATTGGACTATTTCTATCTTTCTGTATCTGTTGAGGCCTGTTTTATGACCAATTATATGGTCAATTTTGCAGAAAGTACCATGAGGTGGTGAGAAGAATATATATCCTTTTGCTTTAGGATAGAATGTTCTATAAATATCTGTTAAGTCCATTTGGTTCATGACTTCTCTTAGTCTGTCTATGTCTCTGTTTAATTTCTGTTTCCATGATCTGTCCATTGATGAGAGTAAGGTGTTGAGATCTCCTACTATTATTGTGTGAAGTACAATGTGTGCTTTGATCTTTGGTAAGGTTTCTTTTATGTATGTAAGTGCCCTTGTATTTGGAGCATAGATGTTTAGGATTGAGAGTTCATCTTGGTGGATATTTCCTTTGATGAATATGAAATGTCCTTCCTTATCTTTTTTGATGACTTTTTGTTGAAAATTGATTTTATTCGATATTAGAATGGCTACTCCAGCTTGCTTCTTCAGTCCATTTGCTTGGAAAATTCTTTTCCAGCCTTTCAATCTGAGGTCGTGTCTGTCTTTGTCTCTCATGTGTGTTTCCTGTAGGCAGCTGAATGCAGGATCCTCATTGTGTATCCTGTTTGTTAATCTATGTCTTTTTATTGGGGAGTTGAGACCATTGATGTTGAGAGATATTAGGGAATAGTGATTATTGCTTCCTGTTATATTCATATTTGGATGTGAGGTTATGTTTGTGTGCTTTTCTTCTCTTTGTTTTGTTGCCAAGATGATTAGTTTCTTGCTTCTTCTAGGGTATAGCTTGCCTCCTTATGTTGGGCTTTACCATTTATTATCCTTTGTAGTGCTGGATTTGTAGAAAGATATTGTATAAATTTGGTTTTGTCATGGAATTTCTTGGTTTCTCCATCTATGTTAATTGAGAGTTTTGCAGGATACAGTAGCCTGGGCTGGCATTTGTGTTTTCTTAGGGTGTGTATGACATCTGTCCAGGATCTTCTGGCTTTCATAGTCTCTGGCGAGAAGTCTGTTGTGATTCTGATAGGTCTGCTTTTATGTGTTACTTCACCTTTTTCCCCTACTGCTTTTAAAATTTGTTGGGAGCAGCTAAAGATGGCACTGACATCTAGTGGTCGTTTGTGGTATACAACCATTATAGCAGTGTCCCTGGCCTTCTTCTGGCATTTACAAGGCCAGGGTGATAAGCATGTTAATAAGGTATCTCACACTCCACCAATCCCCAGAGGACAAGTTTACAGCCACTGTGTGTTTTGTACTTAAGGCGAGTGCCTTTGTTCCCCGGGGTCCCCCGTATCAAGAATGAGGTGTTCCTGCAATAAAGGCTGTTGAGAAGAGCCCAACGGTGTCGCGTCTTCCTTGCTGGTCGAGGTGGGCGCTTCAAATATTCTTTCTTTCTTTTTTTTTTCTTTATTTTGTGCATTTACTGTTTTGACTATGATGTGACGGGAGGAGTTTCTTTTCTGGTACAATCTATTTGGAGTTCTGTAGGCTTCTTGTATGCTTATGGGCATGTCTTTCTTTAGGTTAGGGAAGTTTTCGTCTATGATTTTGTTGAATATATTTACCGTTCCTTTGAGCTGGCTGTCTTCACTCTCTTCTATACCTATTATCCTTAGGTTTGATCTTCTCATTGAGTCCTGGATTTCCTATATGCTTTCTTTTTTTCTGTTTTACATTATCTTGGACAGTTGTGTTGATGATGTCTATGGAATCTTCTGCTCCTGAGATTCTCTCTTCTATCTCTTGTATTCTGTTGGTGATGCTTGTATCTACAGCTCCTTGTCTCTTTCTTTGGTTTTCTTTTTTTTTCCCCTTTGGTTTTCTATAATCAGGATTGTTTCCCTGTGTCATTTCTTTATTGCTTCTATTTCCATTTTTAATTCCTTCAACTGTTTGATTGTGTTTTCCTGGAATTCTTTCAGGGATTTTTGTGATTCCTCTCTATAGGCTTCTACTTGTTTATTTGTTTTCCTGCTTTTCTCTAAGGGAGTTCTTCATGTCTTTCTTGAAGTCCTTCAGCATCATGATCAAATGTGATTTTAAATCTAGATCTTGCTTTTCTGGTGTGTTTGGATATTCAGTGTTTGCTTTGGTGGGAGAATTGGGCTCCGATGATGCTATGTAGTCTTGGTTTCTGTTGCTTGGGTTCCTGCGCTTGCCTCTTCCCATCACGTTGTCTCTGGTGTTACTTCGTTCTGCTATTTCTGACAGTGACTAGACTGTCCTATAAGCCTGTGTGTCAGGAGTGCTTTAGACCTGTTTTCCTGTTTTGTTTTTTTTTCCAGCCAGTTATGGGAACAGAGTGTTCTGCTTTCGAATGTATAGTCTTTCCTGTCTACTGGTCTTCAGCTCTTCCTGTGGGCCTGTGTCCTTAGTCCACCAGGCAGGTCGATTGGAGAAGAAAAGTTGGTCTTACCTGTGGTCCCGCAGTTCAAGTTGCTTGTGGGAGGCTGCTTTTGAGCTCTCGGTGAGGGTGGCAACCAGGAGGGTCTGTGCCACCTTTTCCTGGAGCCCTGGTGCACCAGGGTCCCAGATGGCATTAGGCGTTTTTATCTGGAGTCAGAAATGTGGGCACAGTGTAGTCTCTTCTGGCTTCCCAGGTGTGTCTGTCCCTCTGAAGGTTTAGCTCTCCCTCCCATGGGATTTGGGTGTAGAGAACTGTTGACTGTGTCCCTTCAGGTCCAGGGGGTGTCTGGACTGTGGGGGACCTGCTGCTCTAGTACCCCTATCTTCCAGTTCCCAGAGGCATTATACAGTTTCCTCTTGGGCCAGGGATGTGGGCTGGGGTGGGCAGTATTTTTGGTCTCTCCCGCTTTGCAGTCCCAGGAGTGCCCTCCTGTCCAGTAGGTGAGCTCTTTCTTCCAAGGGGTTTGGGAGCATTGAGCTGTGGGCAGGGATCAGCGAGGTTGGGGCTCCAGCTAAAAACCGGAAGTGTCCGGTCCCAGAGGAATTTTGCTTCTGTGTGTCCTGAGAGCACCAGGCAGGTCGCTTGGAGCAGAAAAGTTGGTCTTACCTATGGTCCCATGGCTCAAATTTGCTCGTGGGGGGCTGCTCAAAACATGCCATTTCTAAGTAATTTTTATCTTTTGCCTTTTATCTTGGTGATATGGTTTATTATAATTAGTTAATGCTAAATGAAAAATTAACTTCTTTCATGAGGAAACGCATCAGTTACAAAAACAAAGTTCTTAGACTCAAGTTTCATTAAAAACATAAGATGTAATAACTCTGTATTACACATGAAAAATAAAAGATTGTAATGGAACGATGGAATGGAGGAGACCACCAAAACAAGGCCATTTAAATGCAGAGTCATTCACACATTTATGAACCCATGGATACCCTGACAACATGCCCGTGTCATGCAGGGATCTGCATGGTTTTCACCAGATGGGGTTTCAGTTCTGAGAGAAGTGAACACATACTTCCATCCCTAACCCAGAAGCAATGTTGAACTGACAATATCTCACAAATAAAAAATCAGTTCTCTCCAACAGAGTC
Source organism: Rattus rattus (assembly GCF_011064425.1). NCBI lineage: Eukaryota > Metazoa > Chordata > Mammalia > Rodentia > Muridae > Rattus > Rattus rattus. The sequence continues at coordinate 16,595,748 of NC_046161.1, read as the reverse complement.
TCAGAGGGAATTCAAACCAGTTTTAATGCCAGGACCTATGCTCAGCCGTAAATAGCCCACAAACAAACTCAATGTCATCTTTGGTGGTTCTTTGTTCCATAAGGTTTCGACAGCATTTTTTCCCATGTTTCTTTTGCATATATGCTATTGTTTTGGGCTTTATGTTTCTTAAGGGAAAATCCTCTGCATACAGACATGTGTGTCTGTCTCTTTGTCTTCATACATATCTCATCTTATTTCTTTGGATTTTTTCTTCTGTTTGTTTTGTCCTATTCAAATTTATTTATTTTGTTATTATTCTTTACATGAATGTTTGTTTTATACTAAAAGATAGAAAGTTTGTGGATTCTGATAAAAGGGAATGTGATTAGGGACTCTCAAAGGAGTTGGGGAGGAGAAACCATCATCTGAATATATTAATGAAAAACATCTAATAAAATTAAAACTTCTTGGATTGGAGAGATGGTTTAGCAGTTATGAGCACTGATTGTACCTTCTGGTCTCCATGTGTGTCCAGAGCTAAGGCTGTTTCACAGCCCTCAGCACCTAAAACCTGCCTGCAGAAAGCTGGTCTCCCAAGATCAGTTTCACTTCTAAGCCCACAGGTGAGACCTCACTTGCACCCCAAAGAGAGACCTGCCATGAAGACACAGGGCACAGGAAATGCCAAGCAGCCAGGGACAGGATCCTTCCAGTCTCTATCTGCACTCAGAGCTAAGGCTGTTTCCCAGCCCTCAGTACAGAAAGCCTGCCCAGAGTGAGAGCTGGTCTCCCAGGAATGCTCTCACTGACAAGATTACAGGCACATGGGCCCACAGGAGGGAAAAGCCCCAGTCAGAGAGAGCAACACCAATTAACATCAAAGACCACCAGATGACAAGAGGCAAGCACAAGAACCTAAGCAACAGAAACCAGGACTACTTGGCACCATCAGAATCCAGTTCTTCTACCACAGCAAGTCCTGGTTACCACAACACACCAGAAAAGCATTTGGATTTAAAATAATGTTTCATGATAATGATAGAGAACTGTAAGGAGGACATAAATAATTCCCTGAAAGAAATATGGGACAACACAGGTAAATAAGTAGAAGTCCTTAAAAAGGACTTAAATCACAAAAAACCTTAAAGAATCACAGGAAAACACAACCAAACAGGTGAAAGAATCAAACAAAACCATCTAGGATTAAAAAATGGAAATAGAAAAAATGAAGAAAGCACAAAGGGAGACAACCTTGGAGATAGAAAACCTAAAAAGGAGATCAGGATTCATAGATGCAAGCATCACCAACAGAATACAAGAGATAGAGGAGAGAATCTGAGGGGCAGAAGATATCATAGAAAACATAGACACAATGGTCAAAGATAATGTAAAAAACAAAAAGCTCCTAACCCAAAACATTCAGGAAATCCTGGACACAATGAGAAGAACAAACCTAAGGATAATAGGTATAAAAGAGAGTGAAGATTCCCAACTTAAATGGGCAGTAAATATTTTCAACAAAATTATAGAAGAAAACTCCCCTAACCTAAAGAAAGAGATGACCATGACATACAAAAGATATGATTTTAAATCCAAATCTTGCTTTTCCAGTGTGTTTGGATATCCAGTATTTGCTTTGGTGGGCGAACTGGGCTCTGATGATGCCATTTAGTTTGTTTTTGTTGCTTAGGTTTCTGAGCTTGTCTCTAGCTATCGGGTTGTCTCTGGTGTTAGCTTGTCTTGCTGTCTCTGACAGTGGCTTGACCCTCCTGTAAGCCTGTGTCAGACTCCTGTAGATCTGTTTTCTTTCAGCTAGATCTAGGTATAGAGAGCTGTGGGACCAGGTCAGCTCTGGATGCAGGCTGAAACTGAAAGGGTCCTGTCCCAGACTGCTCCTGAGTTTGTGTGTGCCAGGCCCATAGGTGGGTCAGTTGGAGCAGAAGGATTGGTCCTGTCTCTGCTCTCAGGTGTGTCAGCGCTCCTGGTGACTGGCTTTCAGCTCTGGGTTCAGGCAGAAACTGGAAGGGTCCTGACCCTGACTGCTCCTAGGTTCCTCTGCCCAGAGGGCACAGAGTGCAGTAGGCAAGTTCTTCTTGGGCCAGTATGTGAGCAGAAGTGGCGGTTCCCCTGAGCTCTCAGGATTGTCTACACTTCTGAGAGTACGGCTCTCTCTTCCACAGGATTTGGGTACAGAGAGCTGTGGGACCTGCTATTTCTTTTTATTTGTTATTCATTTCACTGTAGATATGCATGAGTGATTGACCATATAACAAAGTCAATATTACACTGTATTCAAATCTTCTTCACCAAAGAAATTAGCCCATCACTATCCAATTTAGCATTAGGACTGTTTTAGGACAAAGTTAGAGAACAGCCATATTTTCTTTTGCCAAAAATCCTGTGGAATGACCTTTATCCTAGTTGCTGATATTGTTCTCCTCTGAATCCTCTTGCTTTTAGTACTATTGTCTTCCAGGCTCTTACTTGAATGGCCTACTAAGTCCTCTTATGGCATTTAATCACTGTTCTATTCCACAAACACAATTTTTCCTTCATTACTCCAAAAAATTAGCATGTTGAAGCCTCTCATGGCAATAACTTATTCCCTTAAGCAGTTTCTCTTGGGTTTTAGCCTTTTGTCATGATAAAACAGTATAACTTACCAGGAAAAAGTTTATATTGGACTTATGCTTTCAGAGTTTTAGAATCTATTATAGTGAAATGAAGGCTTGTATATAGGGATAGGTGAGAGCTTACATCTTCTCTAAAAGGAGACAGAGAGAGAGAGAGAGAGAGAGAGAGAGACTAGGACACCCCTTTTTCCAATTTTTCCCAAACAATTCTACCAACTGTTAACACATTATTAAAATCTATGAAACTTTGTGGGGGAAATGACACCCTTCACAATAGTCCAAAATAACATAAAATACCTCAGTGTAACTCTAACCAAGCAAGTGATAGATCTGTATGAGAAGAATTTCAAGTCTCAGAAGAAAGAAATTGAAGATCTCTGAAAATGGAAAGCCCTCCCACGCTCATGGATCGGCAGGGTTAATATAGTAAAAATGGTCATTTTTCCAAAAGCAGTCTACAAATTTAATGCAATCTTCATCAAAATTCCAACTTAATTCTTCTTAGAGTTAGAAAGAGCAATTATCCTCAACAATAAAAGAACTTCTGGGGGAATCACCATCCCTGACCTCAAGCAGTATTACAGAGCAATAGTGATAAAAATTGTATGGTATTGGTACAGAGACTGGCAGGTCAATCAGTGGACTAGATATGAAGACCCAAAAATGAACCCACTCACCTATGGTCACTTCGTCTTTGACAAAGTTGCTAAAACCATCCAGTACCAAAAAAAAAAATACCATTTTCAACAAATGGTGCTGTTTCAACTGGAGGTCAACATGTAGAAGAATACAAATCAACCCATTCTTATCACCTTGTAAAAAGCTTAAGTCCAAGTGGATCAAAGACCTCCACATAAATCCATATACACTGTAACTAATAGAGGGAAAAGTGAGGAAGAGTGTTGAATGCATGGGCACGGGGGAAAATTTCCTGATTGATACACCAGTGGCTTATGCTCCAAGATTAAGAATTGACAAATGGGACCTCATAAAACTGCAAAGCTTCTGTACGGCAAAGGACACTGTCATTAGGACAAAATGGCAACCAACAGATTGGGATATGGTTTTTACCAATACTACATCTGATATAGGGTAATATCAAAAAGATACAAAGAACTCAAGAAGTTAGATTCCCGAGAGCCAAATAACCCTACTAAAAATGGGTACAGAGCTTAACAAAGAATTCTCAGCTGAGGAATATCAAATGACTAAGAGGCACTTAAAGAAATGTTCAATATCCTTAGTCATCAGGGAAATGCAAATCAAAACAACCCTGAGATTCCACCTCACACTAGTCAGAATGGCTAAGATAAAAAAAAAACCCTCATGTGACAGCAGATGCTGGTGAGGATGTGGAGAAAGAGGAACACTCTTCCCTTTTTGGTAGGATGGCAAACTGGTACAACCACTCTGGAAATCAGCCTGGAGGTTCCTCAGAAAATTGGACATGGCACTACCTGAACACCTAGCAATACCTTTCCTGGGCATATACCCAAAAAATGTTCCAACATACAAGAAAGACACATGCTCTACTGTGTTCATAGCAGCCTTATTTATAATAACCAGAACCTGGAAAGAACCCATATGCCCTTCAACAAAGGAAGAATACAGAAAATACAAAAGGATACAGAAAATGTGGTACATCTACACAATGGAATACTACACAGCTATCAAAAACAATGGCTTCATGAAATTCATTGGCAATGGATGGAACTCAAAAATATCATCCTTATTAATGTAACCCAATCCCAAAAATCACACATGGTTTGCATTTACTGATAAGTGGATATTAGCCCAAAAGCTCAAATTACCCAAGATCCAATCCACAGACCAAAGAAGGATAACCAAAGTTTGGATGCTTTGGTTCTTCTTAAAAAGGGGAACAAAAATATTTATAGGATGGGATATGGAGACAAAGATTGGGGCAGAGACTGAAGGAGTTGCCATTCAGAGCCTGCCCCACCTGGGCGTACAGCCCATATATGTACAGCCACCAAAACTAGATAATATTGATGAAACCAAGAAGTCCTTGCTGACAGGAGCCTGATATAGCTGTCTCCTGAGAGGCTCAGCCATAGCATGTCAAATACAGAGGCGAATGCTACCAGCATACCACTGAACTGAGAATGGAGTGTCTGTTGGAGGAATTAGAGAAAGGATTAAAGGAGCTGAAGGGGCTTGCAACCCCTTAAAACAACAATACCAACCAACCAGAGCTACCAGGGACTAAACCACTACTACCCAAAGACTACACATGGACTGACCCATGTCTCCAGCTGCATGTGTAGCAGAGGATGGCCTTGTTGGGCACCAATGGGAGAAGAAGCCCTTGTTCCTGTCAAGGTTGGACCCCCAGTGTAGGGGAATGTCGGGTGGGGGGTGGAAACAGGAATGGGGGAATTTTGTGGAGGGGATACACCCTTATAGATAAGGTGAGGAGGATGGGATGACATGGGCTTATGGCTGGGAAACCTGGAAAGAAAATAACATTTGAAATGTAGATAAAAAATATCCAATAAAAAATCCAAAAAATAAAACCAATGTAGACTTCAATAACAAGAAAACCAATGAAAGCCCACATACCTGTGGGTGGGTTTGTGGGTGCTGTATCTGTTCTGCCACCTCTGCTTGCAGAGGTGAGATGCAGGGAGTTTGACTGTGCTTTTCCACACTTTCTCCCCAGGAAACCTGCTCAGGGGTGGAAAGCACAGTCTAAGTTATGAGAACCACTGAGCTGGTTTGGCAGTCGGCGGGCCTGTGACAAGCCTGAGGCCGCCTGGTTCTCAGGATCTAAGACACCCAGGTGCATCTAGGAGCCTCAGAAGAGCTGAGAATGGAGTGTGGGTTGGACCTAGTCTGGGGCCAGGGTGGCGTGGGGAAGGGGATTGCCAATCGGTCCCAATGGTGAGAGCTCTTGACTTGACTGACAGCAGCAGGCTTGGTGGCAGTTTGTGGCTTTTGCAGGAGGGATTGTATCAGAAGGGAAGCTTATTGGCTATGCCTTACAGGCCTCTAAGTAACTCATTAGCATGGAGATCTGTGTTTTGAGCCTATGTGACCACAGGTTAGTCTCTTTTCTTATTATCTTGGTGCCTTATTGCCCGTGGAAGGGCTAGGGAGCATTGCCCTTACATGACTGATGACCACAAATCTATGGGGGGCTACAACTAGTGACAGGGGCCTGGTGCTTAGGAGCAGGTGAAGGACCTACTGTCTCTTCGGAGTCTCTGGCGTTTCAAAGCCTTTAGCTCAACCAAGGACCAGACAACCTCTCTCTGTCCTACACTCATGGAAACTGATCAACTCTCTACTCAATGATAATTTGGTCAGGGAGGAAATAACAAAAGAAATCAAAGACTTTCTAGAATTCAGTAAAAATGAAAACATATCACACCCAAACTTATGGGACACAATGAAAGCAATGGTGCAAGGAAAATTCACAGAACTAAGTGCCTTCGAAAAGAAACAGGAGAACTCCCATACAAGCAACTTAATAGCACACCTGAAAGTTTTAGAGCAAACACACCCTAGAGAAGTAGACATGAGGAAATAGTCAAATGGAGGGGGCTGAAATCAACCAATTAGAAACAAGGAGAACTATACAAGAATTCACAAAACCAGGAGCTAGTCCTTTGAGAAAATCAATAAGATAGATAAACCCTTAGCCAAACTAACTAAAGGGCACACAGAGAGTATCCAAAGTAACAAAATTAGAAACGAAAAGAGAAACATAACAACATAATCTGAGGAAATTCAAAATATCATCAGAACCTACTAGAAAAGTCCATACTGTACAAAACTGGAAAATCTAGACGAAATGGATGGTTTTCTAGGCAGATACCATGTACCAAAGTTAAATCAAGAGCAGATAAACTATCTAAATATTTCCATAACACCAAAGGAAATATAAATAGTCCAAAAACCTCCCAACCAAATAAAGCCCAGCATAAGATGGTTTTAATGCACAATTCTACCAGACCTTCAAAGAAGAGCTAGTACCAATACTCCTAAAACTATTCCACAAAATAGAAACGGAAGGAACACTACCAAGTTCACATTATGAAGCCACAGTTACTCTGGTACCTAAACCTCATAAGGACCCAATAGAGAAAGAGAATTTCACACCACTTTTGTGTATGAATATCGAAGCAAATATACTCCATAAAATTCTTGCAAACCAAATCCAAGAACACAACAAAATGATCATTCATCATGATCAAGTAATTTCATCCCAGGAATGCAGGGGTGGTTCAATATACAAAACTCCATTAACAGAATTGACTACATAAATAAACTCTAAGAAAGAAATCACATGATCATTTCCTTTGATGCTGAAAAAGCCTTTGAGAAAATAGAACACTTCTTTATGTTAAAAGTTCTGAGAAGATCAGGAATTCACGGCAGATACATAAACAATAAATTAAATTATACCAAATTAAATGTGCAGAAACTAGACACATTCCACCTAAAATCAGGGACAAAATGAGGCTGCCCACTATCCCCCTGTGTACTCAATGTAGTACTTGAATTTCTGCTAGAGCAATTAGACAACGAAAGGATATTAAGGGGATATAAATTGGAAGGGAATATCACTATTTGCAAATGATATGATAGTATAAATAAGTAACCCCCAAAAGAAAGTTCCACCAGAGAACTCCTAGAGTTGAGAAACAACTTAAGCAAAGTGGCAGGATATAAATTAACTCAAATAAATCAGTAGCCTTCCTTTGTACAAGCAATAAACTGGCTGAGAAGAACATTAGAGAAATAGCACCTTTCACAATAATCATAAAGAGTATAAATTACCTTGGTGAAGCTCCTACCAAGCAAGTGAAATATCTGTATGACAAGAACTTCAAATCCCTGAAAAATGAAATGGAAGACCTCAGAAATGGAAAGATCTCTCATGGTCATGGATTGGGAGAATTAAAATAATGAAAATGGCCATTTTACTAAAGGCAATCTACAGATTCAATGCAACCCCCATCAACATTCCAACAAAAAAAGTTCAGACATGGAAAAAAGCAATTCTCAACTTCATATGGAAAAAAAAAACCAGAATAGCTAAAGCAATTCTCAACAGTTAAAGAACTTCTGGGGGAAATCTTCTGAACTCACACTGCACTACAAAGCAATAGTGATAAAAACCTCATGTCATTGGTACAGAGACAGACAGTTAGATAAATGAACTGGAATCTAAGACCCAGAAATAAAGCACACATTTATGGTCACATGATATTTGATAAAGAAGCCAAAATCATCCAGTGGAAAAAAGTATATTCAACAAATGGCTCAAGTGGCAGTCAGCAAGTAGAAGAATTCATATTGATACATTCTTATCTCCTTTTAGAAAGCCCAAGATGAAGCAGATCTAGGATCTCCATGTAAAAGCCGATACCCTGAATCTAATAGGAGAGAAATTGGGAAATAGCCTCAAATACTCAGGGGAAAATTTCCTGGACAAAACACCAATGACAAAGGGCCTAAGATCAACAATTTACAAATGGGATCTCACTCATGAAACTGAAAATATATAAGGCAAAGGACACTGCCAGTAGGACAAAATGACAACCTACAGATTGGGAAAAAATCTTTACCAATCCTACATCTGAGAGAGGGCTAATTTTGAAAATACACCAACAATAACTCAAGAAGTTAGACTCCAGAAAATCAAGTGACACAATTTAAAATTGGATACAGAACTAAAAAACAATTTCTCAAGTGAGACATCTCAAGTGGCAGAGAGGCACCTAAAGAAATGTTCAACATCCTTAGTCATCAGGGAAATGCAAATCAAAATGACACTGAGAGTCTACCTCACACCAATCAGATTGGCTAAGACAAAAATTAAGTGATGGTATGTGCTGGTCTGGTCAGGATGTAGAGAAAGGGTAATACTCCTCCATTTCTGGGGGATTTCAAGCACTCTGGTAATCAATCTGTTGGTTCCTCAGAAAATTGGAAATAGTTCTACCTGAAGACCCAACTATAACACTCCAGGGCATATACTCAAAAGACATCTACCATACCACAAGGACACATGCTCCATCATGTTCATAGGAGTCTTATTTGTAATAGCCAGAAGCTGGAAACAAGCCAGATGTCCTTCAATGGGAGAATGGATTCATCAACTCTTGTTCATTTACACAGTGGAATACTATTCAGCGATTAAAAATGAGGACATCATGAATTTTGCAAGCAAATGGGTGGAAGTATAAAATATCATGCTGAGTAAGGTAACTGAGATTCAAAAGGGCATGCATGGTAAGTATTCATTGGTAAGTGGATATCAGCCAAAAATATACCTAGGATACAATGTACAGACCATAAGAAGTATTACAAATGAAATGCCCAAGTGAGGAGGCTTCAATCCCACTTGGAAGAAGGAACAAAATACTCATAGGAGGCAGAGTGAGGGAGGCATGTGGGTTGAGAGGAGAAGAGAGGAGGAGTAGAAAAGGGGAATAGGATCAGATATGGAGGAAGGAACAGGAAAGAAGCTCAGAGGTCCAAGAGAATGAATGGAAATAAGCAGCCTAAGGGACTGGGCAGTGGAGGCACCCTCCAGAAAGTAACAGAGACCTGGGAGATGAGACACTCTCAGGACTTATTGGGGATGACCTTAGACAAAATTCCCAATATTTTGAAAGGGAACTAGAAGACTCGACCTCTAGTAGATTCACAGGGTCTCAAGAGAAGGGACAGGGTTACTAACTCACAGTCAAAATTTCTGACCCAGACTTGTTCCTGTCTAAAAGAACTGCAGGGACAAAGGTGGAGAAAAGACTAAAGGAAAGGATGTTCAATGACTGGTCCAACTTGGGATCTGTCTCATGGGGAGAACCAAGGCTTGACACTTCTATGCTATGATGTGCTTATATATGGGGGCCTAGCATGGTTGTCCATTGAGAGGCCCTAACAGCAACTGACTAAGACAGAAGCAGATACTTATACCTGATCATTGGACTGAAGTCAGTGACCCCTATGGATGATTTAGGAGAAGGATTGAAGGCGCTGAAATGAGAGTGATCCCATAGGAAGACCATCATTCTGAATTAATGTAGGCCCTGGCAAGCTCCCAGAGACTAAACTACCAACCAGGAGTATACATGGGCTTGTTGGAGTCCCCTGGCACATATGTAACAGAGGTCTGCCTTGTCTGGCCTCAGTGGGAGAAGATGTGGTTAATCTTAGTGAAACTTTAGGCCCCAGAGAATGGGGAAGCCTGGTGCTGTGTGTGTCTGTGTGGGTGGGGTGGGGAAGGGCACCCTCTCAGATGCAAGAATGAGGAGGAACAGGATGAGTTACTGTTGAAGGAGGGACTAAAAGTGTGGGCAATGACTGGAATATTAATAAAATAAATTAAAAAAGAAAATAACCCCCCTAGTAATAAACACTGACAATTGAATTTTATTTAATGTATTAAAAATATAAGAATAGTTGGAAAGGTCTATGGATCAGTTTTTCCTGAAATTTCCAAGCACATTTTCCTCTTTCATCTTTACTCTTATTAGTGACAAGTCCCCAAGGAAAGGGATAATGTGGACCAATTGGCTAATTTAGAGCTGTGTGCATTGAGTCCCCAAGGTCACACACCTGAAGTAATTAGCCAGTGCCTTCAGATCTGTACTTTGCCAGCTTCAATATCTCTTATAACCTTTGGACACCTTCACTAACTTGAGTCTGCCTTGTTTTAAAATTTTGAATAAATAACCCGTGGTTTGATGAATATTAGGCAGAAGAGAAACAGTTGGTAATGCCCCTGCAGAGACACACCCTAGCCCAGTAAGTGCTAATGGAGGTTGTGGAAGGGTAGAGGGAAGGGAGGTCACTTTCTTTGTCATAAAGAGTATTGGGATGGAGAGGAGGGTAACAGCATGCAAAGATTCTGTTCCAAGGGCTGAGCTGACTTTTGGACCTGGGTTGAAATTTAGGAACTTTCAGAGTCTGCTTTCCTTCCACACTGGTTATTAATCCTGTAGGCACCTTCCTCACATCCTTAAACAAGGGATCATGTTTTAGCAGGAAAGATTGGTCTGAAATACTTTCAACTAGATTTAAAACATTCTTCTGGAAGACTCCAGGTTCTGCATTTCTCATTCATGTATGCAAGAATTTATGATCATGAAAAGGAGTTGATTCCATATTAAAAGTAGCAAAGGTGATCTCAGACTCACGATATTTTTGTGGGATTGTATGGAGCTATTATAACATTCTATAAAGTAAAATGTTTCAAAAATAGTTATTGTTTAATTATTTCTACTGTGTTGCTCACCAGTGCCTTATGTGGTCAGGGCACTTTAGGGTTAACCACATATCCATCAAAATGGAGGTCCACCAGAATCAAGGTTAGTTTGTAAGAAACTGAATTTGAGTAAGCCCTTATTATCAGGAATTAGTGGAATAGAAAATCAAATAATTAAAAAACTTCCATGTGTTAAACTGGAAAAATTCTCTGTAATTATGAACTTTCTATGCTATTTTGAATGTTAGCAATATGATCTTTAGACTTATGGAAGTTTTATAAATAGTCCACACCAAGACAATTCATACACTATGTTAGAATAACAGTGCATTTTGGCAGTGTCTCAATTTCCTTTAGTTATAATTGTGTTTCCTCAGTATGGAAAGGATCTTTTCCCATTTCTAAATTATACTTTTTGTTTGTATTATGTTATAATCAAAGGATGGCTTATATCTTGTTTTTATACTCTTCGAATGTGAGTATTGAAAGAGGTGGATAACACAGGTCAGTGGAAAGTGAGTTTGTATCTACACCTTTAGACTAATGATTCTGATGTTCTTGGTCAGATAAGCTTCTTTTTCCAGACTCACACTGGTTCAGGTGCTGAGAACATGAACAAGTAACTTTTAAGTGTTCAGCTCTGAGCAGGACATGCCACATTCTCCATGACCCAGGGAGCATCAAATAAGAGCAGGTGGAAAGAATGATAAAATGGGGGATAGGAAGGGACACTGTGACATGATGTCCTCTGGAAATGGCATGACCTTTGCATGCATGCTCATATAGTGACCGTGACCACCTATACATAGCCTACACAAAAGTATGAGAGTAGCAGGGAGCTACACGGTATCAGAAGGATGTCATCATAAGTGAGAGGGGGATTGGTAAGAGTAAAGAAAGAATATAATTATAATATATATATATATATATATATATGAAATTGTAAAATATTAAGTTAAAAAAGAATAGGGAGATTGCAGCAGATCAGAAGTACTGCCAAGTATGTATAATCATTTGATCATTTCACAAGACAGTTGCTTTAATCCAAAACACAGAATGTTGAGTGATTAAACTTGTATCAATTTTATTAACCCTATTTTCATTTTCAAAAGCTGTTCAAACAACATAGAACCACAAAACCTAACACTTGTCTCAGAATTTCATCTCATGAGAGTCTCTGATGATCCAGGACTGCAGCCCATCCTCTTCTGTTTATTTATGTTTGTGTACCTGATTACAGTGCTTGGTAACCTGATCATCATCCTGGCTGTCAACTCTGACTCCAACCTCCACACTCCCATGTACTTCTTCCTCTGCAATCTGTCCTTGGCTGACATCTGTTTTATCTCTACCACAGTCCCAAAGATGATTGTGAACATCCAAACTCACAGAAAAGAGATCATCTATGTGGGCTGCCTTACACAGATGTCATTTTTGATCCTTTTTGGATATATGGATTGCTTGCTTCTGGCTGTAATGGCCTACGATAGATTTGTGGCTGTCTGTCACCCACTGCATTATTCACTCATCATGAATCCTCGCCTCTGTGGCTCTTTAGTTTTCCTGTCTCTCTTGGTTAGTCTTGTGGATTCTCAGGCACACAATCTCATTGCCTTACAAATCATCTACTTCAAGGATGTAGAAATTTCCAATTTCTTCTGTGACCCTGCACAACTCCTTAATCTTGCCTGTTTTAACACATTCATTAATGACATAGTCATGTATTTTGTTGGTGCCTTATCTGGTTTGCTTCCTATATCTGGAATTTTCTTCTCTTACTATAAAATTGTTTTTTCCATTCTGAAAATATCATCATCAGGTGGGAGGTATAAAGCCTTCTCTACCTGTGGGTCTCACCTGTCAGTTGTTTGTTTATTTTATGGAACAGCCTTGGGAGTATATCTTGGTTCAGCTGTATCACGTTCTCCCAGAAGTACTGCAGTGGCCTCACTGATGTACACCGTGGTCACTCCTATGCTAAATCCTTTCATCTATAGCCTGAGGAACAAGGATATTAAAAGAGCAGTGAAGAGACTCCACAGAAAAATTCTGTAATCATAGGGCCTGTGGCACCCATTTAGAGTATGTGTTGGTAAATACAGAAGAGCAAAATATCTAGACCCGTACACCCTAATTCATCAGTTATACTAGTTTTAGTTTTTCATGACTTTAATATCCACTTACATTTCATAATACAATAGTAGTTAGTATTGTTGAGGAGATGAAAACAGGGGAGTTTAAAAATGTATACAGTTTCAACTAGTGAAGACAAAAATGTACTTGATCATGGTGATGGTTGTATAACAATATAAATGCATTGGTAATAGTTATTACCAATGAAGTAAACATATAACAATATGTAATTTTCTGTATTATTAATGTTTTGTCATAACAAACTGTGACTCTTGGTTGTCAACTTGACTACATCTGAAATGAACTACAATCCAGAAATGGAGGGCACACTTTTAATCAGGATCTTGAGGCAGGAAGTCAACATACCTTTGATCTGGATCTTTAAGCACACTTGTAATCTGGGCCACACCTACTGCTGGAAGTCTAATACAGACAATGAAATAAGGAAGAATTAATTTGTTCTTCACCTGCTTGCACTCAGTTTACCAGCACCCTCATTGGAGCCTACTTCTTCAGGATTCTGGCTTATATTGAAGACCAGTGAAACATTCAACCTTATGGGGACCAAGCAACTACAAGATTCTTGCAGTTTCTGTTCACAGCTGGCCATTGTTGGTAGTTGGACTGCAGCCTGTAAGTCATTCCAAT
>NC_046161.1:16509709-16582007 GCF_011064425.1 Rattus rattus | reverse complement strand
TGAACAAGAGTTGATGAATCCATTCTCCCATTGAAGGACATCTGGCTTGTTTCCAGCTTCTGGCTATTACAAATAAGATTCCTATGAACATGATGGAGCATGTGTCCTTGTGGTAAGGTAGATGTCTTTTGAATATATGCCCTGGAGTGTTATAGTTGGGTCTTCAGGTAGAACTATTTCCAATTTTCTGAGGAACCAACAGATTGATTACCAGAGTGCTTGAAATCCCCCAGAAATGGAGGAGTATTACCCTTTCTCTACATCCTGACCAGACCAGCACATACCATCACTTAATTTTTGTCTTAGCCAATCTGATTGATGTGAGGTAGACTCTCAGTGTCATTTTGATTTGCCTTTCCCTGATGACTAGGATGTTGAACATTTCTTTAGGTGCCTCTCTGCCACTTGAAATTTCTCACTTGAGAAATTGCCTCTTAGCTCTGTATCCAATTTTAAATTGTGTCACTTGATTTTCTGGAATCTAACTTCTTGAGTTATTCTTGGTATATTTTCAAAATTAGTCCTCTATCAGATGTAGGATTGGTAAAGAATTTTTGCAATCAGTAGGTTGCCATTTTGTCCTATTAGCAGTGTACTTAGCCTTATGTATTTTCAGTTTCATGAATGAGATTCCATTAGTGAATTGTTGATCTTAGAGCCTGAGTCATTGGTATTCTGTCCAGGAAATTTTCCCGTGTATTTGAGGCTATTTCCCAATTTCTCTTCTACTAGATTCAATGTATCTACTTTTACATGGAGGTCCTTGATCCACTTGGACTTGAGTTTTATAAAATGAGATAAGAATGGATTGATATGAATTCTTCTACATGTTGACTGCCACTTGAGCCAGTACCATTTGCTAAATATGCTGTCTTTTTTTCCACTCGATGGTTTTGGCTTCTTTATCAAAGCTCATGTGATCATAGGTATGTGGTATATTTCTGGGTCTTAGATTCTATTCCATTTATCTAACTGCCTATCTCTGTACCAATACCATGTGGTTTTATTACTATTGCTTTGTTGTGCAGCTTAAATTCAGGTGATTTCCCCAGAAGTTCTTACACTGTTGAGAATTGTTTTAGCTATTCTGGTTTTTTTTCCATATGAAGTTGAGAATTGCTTTTTCCATATCTGAAATTTTTGTTGGAATGTTGATGGGGGTTGTATTAAATCTGTAGATTGCTTTTGGTAAAATGACCATTTTCATTATTTTAATTCTCCCAGTCCATGATCATGGGATATCTTTCTATTTCTGAGGTCTTCTTCTATTTCTTTTTTCAGGGATTTGAAGTTCTTGTCATACAGATATTTTACTTGCTTGTTATGAGTTACACCAAGGTAATTTATACTCTTTATGGCTATTGTAACAGGTGTTATTTCTCTACTTTTCTTCTCAGCCTTTTTATCATTTGTACAAAGGAAGACTACTAGATTCTTTGAGATAATTTTATATCCTGCCATTTTGCTTAAGTTGTTTCTCAGCTATAGGAGTTCTCTGGTGGAACTCTCTTTTGGGGGTTACTTATTTATACTCTCATATCATTTGCAAATAGTGATATTTGACTTCTTCCCTTAAAATTTATATCCCCTTAATATCCTTTCGTTGTCTAATTGCTCTAACTAGAAATTCAAGTACTACATTGAGTACACGGGGATAGTGGGCAGCCTCATCTTGTCCTTGATTTTAGGGGGAATGTGTCTAGTTTCTGCACATTTGATTTGGTATAGGCTGTTGGTTTGCTATATTTTGCTTTTATTATGTTTATATATGTGCCATGAAGTCCTGATCTTTCCAGGACTTTTAACATGAAGAAGCGTTATATTTTCTCAAAGGTTATTTCAGCATCAAATGAAATGTACATGTGATTTCTTTCTTTGAGTTTATTTATATAGTCAATTCTGTAAATGGATTTTTGTATATTGAACCACCCCTGCATTCCTGGGATGAAATTACTTGATCATGATGAATGATCATTTTGTTGTGTTCTTGGATTTGGTTTGCAAGAATTTTATGACGTATATTTGCATCAGTATTCATACACAAAAGCGATGTGAAGTCCTCTTTCTCTATTGGGTCTGTATGAGGTTTAGGTGTCAGAGTAACTGTGGCTTCATAATGTGAACTTGGTAGTGTTCCTTCTGTTTCTATTTTGTGAAATAATTTTAAGAGTATTGATATTAGCTCTTCTTTGAAGGTAGAATTGTGCATCAAAACCATTTACCCTGGGCTTTATTTGGTTGGGAGGTTTTGGAACTATTTATATTTCCTTGAGTGTTATGGGAATATTTAGATAGTTTACCTGCTCTTGATTTAACTTTGGTACGTGGTATCTGCCTAGAAAACCATCCATGTCGTCTAGATTTTCCAGTTTTGTAGAGTATGGACTTTTCTAGTAGGTTCTGATGATATTTTGAATTTCCTCAGATTCTGCTGTTATGTTTCTTTTTCCATTTCTAATTTTTTTCATTTGGATACTCTCTGTGTGCCCTTTAGTTAGTTCAGCTAAGGGTTTATCTATCTTGTTGAGTTTCTCAAAGGACTAGCTCTTGGTTTTTGTGGATTCATTGTGTAGTTCTCCTTGTTTCTAATTGGTTGATTTTAGTCCCCTCCGTTTGACTATTTCCTGATGTCTACTCCTCTTGGGTGTTTTTGCTTCTTTTTGCTCTAAACTTTCAGTCGCAATCAAGTCAAGAACTCTCCCCGTGGGATTAACTGGAGCTCCTCTTCCCCACCCCACCCCCAAAACCAGATCCAGTGCTTCCCATGACTCAGACTGTGCTTTCCCATCCCTGAGCAGGTGTCCTGGGAGGAGAAGGCATGGAAAGGCACAGTCAAACTCCCTGCATCCCACCTCCACAAGCAGCAAAGCCATGTGGCAGAACAGATACAGCACCCACAAATCTACACATGGGTATGTGGGCTTTCTGTTGGTTTCCTTGTTATGGAAGTCTAGCCTTAGTCTGTGGTGATCTGATAGAATGCATTGTTTCAATCTTCTTGTATCTGTTGAGGCTTGTTTTATGTCTGATTATATGGTCAATTTTGGAGACAGTTACATGAGGTGTTGAGATGAAGGTATATTATCCTGTTTTAGGATGAAATGTTCTATAGATATCTGTTAAACCCATTTGGTTCATAACTTCTATTAGTTTCACTGTGTCTCTGTTGAGTTTCTGTTTTGATGACCTGACCTTAGGTGAGAGTAGGGTAGTGAAGTCTCCCACTATTATTGTGTGAGGTTGATTATGTGTTTTGCACTTTACTACAATTTCTTTTATGAATAAAATGCCCTTATATTAGGGAATAGATGTTAAGGATTGAGACTTCCTCTAGGTGAAATTTTCCTTTGACAAATACGAAGTGTCCTTCCCCATCTCTTTTGATAACTTTTGTTTGAAAGTCTATTTTATTGTTTATTATAATGGCTACTCTAGCTTGTTTCTTGGGACCACTTGCTCGGGAAACTTTTTTTCAGCCTTTTACTCTGGGGTAGTGCTTCTTGTATGCAGAAAAATGCTGCATCCTATTTATGTATCTAGTCTGTTATCCTGTGTCTTTTTAAAGGGGAACTAGGTCTATTGATGTTGAAGGATATTAAAGTCAGATGATACTTAATTCCTGTTATTTTTGCTGCTGCAGTTGGTATTATGTGTGAACAATTCTCTTCTTTGGGATCTGTTGTATGCTGTTTAGTTTCTTGCATTTTCTTGGGTATAGTTACCCTACTTGAGTTGCATATTTAATTCCAGTATCCTCTGTATGGCTGGGTTAGTAGAAAGATAATGCTTAAATTTTGTTTTGTCATGGAGTATCTTGGTTTCTCCATCTATAATGATTGAGAATTTTGCTGGGTGTAGTAGCCTGAGCTGGAATTTGTTTTCTCTTGTGGTCTTGAGTCTCTATTGAGAAGTCTCATGTAATTCTGATAAATCTGCCTTTATATGTTACTTGGCCTTTTTCCCTTACCAATTTCAATATTCTTTCTTGGTTCTGTGCACTTATGGTTTTGATTATTATGTGACAGGAGGATATTTTTTGGTCATATTTGGTGTTCTGTAGGAATCTTGTACATTTATGGCCATATTTTTCGTTAGTTTAGATATGTTTCTTTTATTATTTCATTGAGGATGTTTTCTGGCCCTTTGAGCTGGGATTCTTTTTATTATTATTAATTTGAGTATTTCTTATTTACATTTCGAATGTTATTCCCTTTCCCGGTTTCCGGGCCAACATCCCCCTAGCCCCTCCGCCTCCTCTTCTATATGGGTGTTCCCCTCCCCATCCTTCCCCCATTACCACCCTCCCCCCAACAATCACATTCACTGGGGGTTCAGTCTTGGCAGGACCAAGGGCTTCCCCTTCCACTGGTGCTCTTACTAGGCTATTCATTGCTACCTATGAGGTTAGAGTTCAGGGTCAGTCCATGTATAGTCTTTGGGTAGTGGCTTAGTCCCTGGAAGCCCTGGTTGGTTGGCATTGTTGTTCATATGGGATCTCAAGCCCCTTCATGCTCTTCCAGTCCTTTCTCTGAATCCTTCAACGGGGGTCCTGTTCTCAGTTCAGTGGTTTTTGAGCTGGGATTCTTCACCCTGTTCTATTTCTATCATTCTTAAATATGATCTTTTCATTGTGTCCTGAATTTCCTGGATATTTTGTATTAGAGCTTTTTACACGTTGTATTTTCTTTGAGCTATGTGTCTATCTTCTATGGTATCTTCTACACCTGAGATTTTTCCCTTATGTCTCTTGTATGCTGTTGGTGACGCTTGCATCTATAGCTCCCAATCTCTTCCCTAAGTCATACATCTCCAGGTTTGCCTCCCTTTCTGTTTTATTTATTGTTTCTATTTCCATTTTTAGTTCTTGGACCATTTTGTTCAATTCCTTCACCTGCTTGATTGTGTTTTCCTGCGTTTCTTTAAGGGATTTGTGTGTTTCCTCATTAAGGATTCCTACCTGTTTACTTGTGTCCTTCTGTATTTCTTTAAGAGGGTTATTTGTGTCCTCCTTAAAGTCCTCTATCAACTTCATTAGATGGGATTTTAGGTAAGAATCTTGCTTTTCAGGTGTGTTAGGGTATCCATGGCTTGATGTGATGAGAGAAATGAGTTCTGGTGGTACCAGTTGGCATTATTTTCTGTTGCTTATATTCTTGTGCTTGCCTCTTGCCATCTGGTTATCTCTGCTGTTAACTGGCCTTGTCTCTGACTGGAGACTGACACTTCTAGACAGGTGGAGCTCTTTGAGCTAGGTTAGAGCAGGCTTTCTGGGAGGCAAACAGTACTATCTCTGGTTAGGGGGTGCCTCCTGTGTTCCTAGTTAGGGCAGGATTCCTGTGACCCTAGTAATGGAAGGCCTCCTTGGAGACAAAATGTCTCTGGGGGAGGTGGAGCACAAAATCTGCTCCAGGAAGTGTTGAAAACTAAAAGAAAGATGTATTTCAAGCAGGTTGGATGAGGTTCCATGTCTGCTGGACTTCATGGATATCCCAGCTAGGGCAAGTATTGTGGTGGGAGGGAGGTCTCACCTGTGACCCTTATCACAGGTTATCACAGATTTTCTGAGATACAGGCTGTCTTGGGGTCAAGACAATGATTTTTCAATTTAACAATTCAGCATGGGGTTTTGACATCTGTCAATGTATTGTATTGCTCTGGAAATCAGAATAGGAAAAAATCATCCATACCCATTGCCACCTACTACTTCAGTCTCTTCAGTTTTTTTCTCTAATGAGAAAGTCTTATTTCCATTTCCTTTCCCTTTATTCATGATAGTATTTTATGTATAAGAGAAATCTGAGTCTTTAATAATTGGAATGAGCCCTCTCAATTGAATTATACAATATATAGGACAAAACATTTGATTTTTACATTTTTATTTGATAACATAAAAAATGTAAAAGGAAGCAAGCCATTTTTCTCTTTTCATATGAATCACAATAGTTAAACACTTGATGTACTATGCTTCTTTATAGGTATATATTACAATTGTTCAAATTTTGGTGAGTATGACTACTTCCTTAATCTGATCATTCAAATCAATTCTTCTAGCTTTTAACTAAACACACACATTACACATTACACATTACACACACACACACACACACACACACACACACACACACACTTACTTCAACATTTCCAACATCTCCCTCCTGCCCACATTCCAAGGTCACCTAACTACTTATAACTTCTATGAGATCAATGTTTTACCTCCCATGCAAGATTGATATCATAGTACAAATGACTTCTGTTTTGGTTTCTTTTATATCCAATTGTATACATGCTCTTTCAAGTATCAGAATGGTGGTAAACATACCATCCTGTGTATGTCCCATATTTCTTTTTCCCTTCATTAACAGACACATAGGCTTTTTCTATCATCTAACTGTTCTAAATAGTTCTACAATATAACAAATGCACCAGGTCATGAAGGAGACTCAATGAATAAAAGAACCTTATGCCAAGGCTTAAAAGCTGAGTCCAGAATTCATGAGGTGTAAGGAGACAATTGACTTGTAAAAACTATCCACTGATCTACACACACACAGAGAGAGAGAGAGAGAGAGAGAGAGAGAGAGAGAGAGAGAGAGCACTTAGCACAAGTGAGCACAAAGCACATTTTCCCACATGTGTACATATACACACTAAATATGCAGATGTCTCTTTAAGAAAAATATTTTATTTCCTTTGAATATATTTCCAGTAATGGAACTGTGGGCTCATTTAATAGTTTTGTTTTCAGACACTTTTAGTATTAAAACATTATTTTCCAGAATTCTAGTTAGTTTGATTCTATTTCCTGAAGTGGCTTCCCATTACTAATTCAATCACCTCTTGGTTTGAAGTAACTCACTAGGTTATATTCACTCAATGAGAGAGGAGTGAACTAGATCATAAGAACCATGAGGTAGGATCTACACTGCTGTCCACGTAATCTTCTGTCCAAAGTTTGGGATCAAACACATAACAAACTTCCTTGTGGGAACCCCACGAACTGGCTAAAAGAGGTAAACATTTCAGGGAAGTGCAAACCCAAGGGCAGCATCATAGTGAATAAGAAAATGTGTTGCCTATGCCCATCAGAAAATCTCTCACTCCCAAACCCAGATAGTAAAATTGGCAGAAAGTTTCTAACTCTTAAACTCAACCATGGAATGAATAATTAATGAATGAAAATTCTCTTCTAAATTTTTTTATTAATTTTACTCCTACAGAACTGGTTTGTGTGTTGCATGGTTTGAATCAGTGTAACTAATGACAATACAAGTGAAATGACAGTACCAATCTTACAGACAAGAGAAAAAAACTAAGGCATTTTATACAGCATCAGAGAGAGTACAGTACCAGTGACAGACAACAGGCGAAACAGAAGATGATGGGCTCTTGATAACAGAGGGAAACCCCCTTAATTAAAAAATATCACACACACAAACACACACACACACACACACACACACACACACACACACACACACACACCTAGAAAAGATGAATTATTCTTGGAAAATGTTTGAAAATCACCCAGAATTTGGAGCATGTCAATTGATTCAAGTGTTTCCCTGTATGAAGTCAACCTGTAAAACGTGTGAGAAGTAGCATTTTTAAAAACTTGGACAACAACAAAATACAAGACATACAAAGGGACAGAGAAACATGATTCAACCAAAGAAATAAATTAATTTATAAGAAAGCAACTCTTCAAATTCCTTTTTAAGACCATGATTTATGCAACATCAAATTGAAACATGTGAAGGGTGGTTAATAAATAGGAGTTCCACAAAGACAAAAGGTTAGGAAAATGATTCACAATCAAAATGAGAATTGTATAGCACATATAAGTTATTATAATACAACACTTCTAAAGATGAGGAACATTATACCTCAACTGAAATTGTCAGTACGGTGTTCATGATTGATTCTCTAAGCAGAAAGAACACTCAATGATCTTAAGTACAGATTATTTAAAAGCATTTAATTACAAAAGCAAATAAGAAAGAATGAAGAAAAATAAACAAGAGATTTACTAATGTACTTATCATAAAACTGACATGTTTACATTAGGGGAATTCCAGAATGGGCATAGAGACAGTTTTTAAAACTAAAATATAAACTTCACAATTTTGAAAAGTACTAGCCATATTATTTTTAAAACTCTAAGAAGTCCAACAATGGTAAATCTAAGCTCACAATTAGTAGTGTCAGTGTCAAAGAAAATCCTGAAACCAGAATAAATTTTTCATTTCATGCAAGGAATCTACTAAAAATATGTTAGCATATTTTTCATTAAAAATGTTAGGTGACTTCAAAATTTTGTGTTCAAACACACACCACTGCAGCAAATCAGAATTTCTGAATAGAAAACATAGGCATCTGTACTTTAAAATGTTTTTTGTATATTTTTACTTTATGTATATGAATGTTGCTTCAATGTATATAAGTGTACCAATGAATGCAGTGCCCACAGAGGCAAGAAGATATCACAGTGTCCAATAGACCTGGAGTTGCAAATGGGTATAAGTCACAATATGAGTGCTATAAATCAGGTCTTTTGCAAAAGTGCCACAAGCATCAGTAATTTTTATAAAGGCCTGAGCAACTTCATAGATACAGGCATGAGTACCAATAACCTACATCCTCAAAAACAACCTAAATAAAATAAAATTCATTATATATGTTTTTATTTTGTTCTTTGAGAATTTCATAACTGCATTCAGTGTATTTTTGGTCACATTCACCCTGAATGCCCCATTCAACTCCTCCCAGATAATCTCCCAATCTCTCCCCATTTCTTGTATTCTTTTTTAAATGAGACCAATAGCACTGCCTATACGTGCCTGGAAATGGAGTCACCCACTATAACATGGTCAACTTTTCTAGGACCACACACCAAAAAACTAAAGCGAACACTTGTAGAGCATTTCTAAAAAACACATAAAGAAAGGTAAGGAAGTGTCATTTTGTTTCTATGAAAGAAATTTGTATATATCATATATATTTCACCCAGAATGATGTTCCCTTTTACTAAGTACATATTCTTTAACTTTCAGTGTAGACCTATACCCACTAAATGTGATAAGAAACTTGCTATAGAATTTTCTTATAATATGGAAGGGGGGAAAGGAAGAGGAAAGGAAGTCCAGGATGATGAGGCTTTCAAGCATTGTGACCAGGTACGTGAACAGGAATGGTCTAAATAGTAAGAGACGAAGCTATGAATCATCTGAGAGTCCCATGAGGTGGAAATTACTTCCTTCCTCTTCTGAATATATAAGAAGAAAGTTGCCTGGTGTTTTCAATTGTGTAGTTATTAATGCAGTATTAGACAGATGAAGATTCCACAGGTATTACAATAATTAAGAATTTTGTGAGTAAAATATACAAAGGATACAGAATAAATGCAGAGGTCCTGAAATTAGACTGTTTTTCTGAGGAGCCGCCATATGGCGCTCTTGATGTCCCGGTTTCTTAAACTGTAGATAAAGGGGTTGAGCATAGGGGTGACCACAGTGTACACTATCGATGCTACTGCGCCCTTCCTGGGAGACAAGGAGACAGCTGAACTGAGGTATACACTAAGACCAGTTCCATAAAATAAGCAAACAACTGACAGGTGAGAGCCACAAGTAGAGAAGGCTTTATATTTCCCACCAGGTGATGGCATTCTAAGAATGGAGGAAACAATTTTATAGTAAGAGAAAAAAATCCCTGAAATAGGGAGAAAACCAGAGATGGCACCAACAAAATACATGACTATGTTATTGGTAAAGGTATCAGAACAGGCAAGGTTAAGAAGTTGAGATGGATCACAGAAGAAATAGGAAATGTCCACACTCTTGAAGTAGGTAAGTTGTAATACCACTGAATTATGCAGCTGAGAAACCAAAAGGCTTATTAGAATAGATAGAAAAACCAACAAGCCACAAAGACGAGGGTTCATAATGACCTGGTAGTGCAGAGGATGGCAGATGGCCACAAACCTATCATAAGCCATGGCTGTTAGAAGCAGACTATCCAAACACCCGAAAAGCATAAAAAAGGACATCTGAGTCAGGCATCCTGAATAGGAAATGGCTCTGTTGTTAGTCTGAATGTCCACTATCATTTTTGGTAGTGTGGTGGAAGTGAAACTGATGTCAGCCAAGGATAAGTTAGAGAGGAAAAAGTACATTGGACTGTGGAGGTGAGAATCAAAGCTGACTGTCAGGATGATGAGCAGGTTCCCAAGCATTGTGACCAAGTACATGAAAAGGAATAGTCCAAAGAGTATGGGCTGAAGCTGTAGATCATCTGAGAGTCCCATGAGGTGGAATTCTGAGATATGTGTTATATTTTGCTCTTCTATATTGCTTGGACACCTTTTGAAAACAAATGATAAGATTGAAAAAATTACTAAACCAGTAACCAATAGTGCCTCTGAGTTTTCAGTGAAGGCAGTTTACTGATAAAATCCACAAATTAATTTTAAGTGTTAGGCACAGATATCAATATTTCTGTTTTTACAAACTAAATCCTAGAATAATTTTATCATTAATTATTTTCTGTTATTTGCCTCATTCTACTGTTATATTCTGCATATTTTATTCTACTATTTATACTCCATTGTTCTATTATATATTACATATTGTATATTATATAATCTCTATTAGAGAAATCCAAATGAAGTATGTTTGAATAGAAAATTCATTAGCTACAAAACTGTGGCCACGGGAAAATATCCTTTTAAGATAAAATCTACAATAAGAAATATCCTTTTCTGGGGTTGGGAATTTAGCTCAGTGGTAGAGCACTTGCCTAGCAAGCACAAGGCCCTGGGTTCGGTCCCCAGCTCCGAATAAAAGGAAAAAAAAAGAAATATCCTTTTCCATTTGCAGTAATATTATTTATATTGAAAGTAATTAAAGATGAATTCAGAATATGTGACTTAACTCCATCACTTGGGATGCAGAAGCAGGCAGATCTCTATGAGTTTGAGGTCAGCCTGGTCTACATAGTGATTTTTAGGACACACAAGGCAATAATAAGACCTTGCCTCAAAACAACATCAACAACAAAATAGTAATTAAGAAACAGCCCTAGCATTTCCATCTGTAACCTGTAGCTCACACTGTGCCACAACTCTCCACACACCCACTCCCTGGAGAGAGCAGGTCTCCTGATATTGCTGACACACCTAAGAACACAGAGGGAGGTGGTATCCCAGGAGTGCTGGGATCACACTCGTAAGATCACAGCTAAAAGCACCCCAACTATGCATGGAGAGAGCTTCTCTCCCAGGAGTGCTGACACACCTAGGACCACAGGCTCAAATGCTCACAGAAGGGACAGGCTCCCATCAGAGACAGAAAAACCAGCAAACACCAGAGAGAACCAGACAGTGGGAGGCAAGCACAAGAACATACGCAACAGAAACCAAGGCTACTTGGCATCACCAAAACCCATTACTCACACCAGAGCCAGCCCTGGATACCCCAACACACCTGAAAAGCAAGATTATAATCTAAAATTCCATCTCATGGATATGATAGAGGAATATAAGAAGGACATAAATAATGCACTTAGAGACACACAGGAGAAGACAGGTAAACAGGTAGAAGCCCTTAAAGAGGAAACACATAAATCCCTTAAAGAAATACAGGAAAATGCAACCAAGCAGGTAAAGGAAATGAACAAAACCATCCAGGATCTAAATATGGAAATAGAAACAACAAATTAAGCACAAAGAGAGACAAACCTGGAGATAGAAAACCTAGGGAAGAGATCAGGAGTCATAGATGATCATCAACAGAATACAAGAAATAGAATAGAGAATATCAGGCATATAATATGCCATAGAAAACATTGACCCAACAGTCAAAGAAAATGCAAAATGCAAAAAGCTCTTAACCCAAAACATCCAGGAAATTTAGGACACAATGAAAAGACAAAGCCTAAGAAAAATAGGTATAGAAAAGAGTAAAGATTCCCAAATTAAAGGGCCAGTAAATATCTTCAAAGAATTATAGAAAAAAAACTTCCCTAAACTAAATAGATCCCCATGAACCTACAAGAAGTCTACCAAACTCCAAACAGATTAGACCAGAAAAGGAATTCTTCCCCTCACATAATAATCAAAACACTAAATGCACAAAACAAATTAGAGGATATTAAAAGCAGTAAGGGGGAAAGGTCAAGTAACATATAAAGGCAGACCTATCGAATTACACCAGACTACTCAAAAGAGACTATAAAAGCTAGAAGATCCTGGGCAGATGTCATACAGAAACTAAGAGAACAAAAATGCCAGCCCAGGCTACATCCAGCAAAACTCTCAATTACCATAGATGGGGAAACAAAGACATTCCATGAAAAAAACAAATTTACACAATATCTTTCCCCAAGCCCAGCCCTAAAAAGGATAATAGATGGAAAACTCCAACACAGGAAGGGAAACTATGCCTCAAAGCAAGAAATTAATCTTCTGTCAACAAACCCAAAAGAAGATAGCCACACAAACTTAATTCCACATCTAACAACAAAAATAACAGGAAAAAACAATCACTGGTCCTTATTATGTCTTAATATCAATGGACTCAATTCTCCCAATAAAAAGACATAGACTAAAAGGATGGATACATAAACAGGACTGAGCATTTTACTGCCTACAGAAAATACACCTCGGTGACAAAGACAAGCACTACCTGAAAGGGAAAAGCTGGAAAAAAACTTTCCAAGAAAATAGTCTCAAGACACAAGCTTGAGTAGTCATTCTAATATCGAATAAAATTGACTTTCAATCAAAAGTTATCAAAAAAGATGATGAAGGACTTTCCATACACATCTAAAGAAAAATATACCAAGATGAACTCTCAATTCTGAACATCTATGCCTCAAATGCTAGGAAATCCACATTCATAAAAGGAACTTAACTAAAGCTCAAAGTGAAAAGTAAAGTTCACACAATAATAGTGGGAGACTTCTACACCCCACTCTCACCAATGGACAGATCATGGAAACAGAAACTAAACAGAGACACAGTGAAACTAATAGAATATAAGAACCAAATGGATTTAACAGATATCTATAGGACATTTCAACCTAAAACAAAAGAATATATCTTCTTATCACCTCATGGTACCTTCTCTAAAATTGACCATATAATCAGTCACAAAACAAGCTTCAACAAATATGAAAAGATTGAAATTATCCCTTGCATCCTAGCAGAGAACCATGAACTAAGGCTGGGCTTCAATAATAACAAGAAACAACAGAAATCTGGCAGACACATGGAAGCTGTACAAGTCTCTAGACAATGATAATTTGGTCAAGGATGAGAGAGAGAGAGAGAGAGAGAGAGAGAGAGAGAGAGAGAGAGAGGGAGGGAGGGAGGGAGGGAGGGAGGGAGGGAGGGAGGGAGGGAGGAAGGAAGGAAGGAAGGAAGGAAGGAAGGAAGAACTTTTGAGAATTTAATGAAAATGAAGTCACAACATACCCAAAATTAGGAGACACAACAAAAGAAGTGCTGAGGAAAACTCATAGCTCTGGATACCTCCATAAAGAAATTGGAAAGAGCATAAACTAGGAGCTAAACAGCACATCTAAAAGTGCTAGAACCAAAAGAAGCAAATACACCCAAGAGGAGTAGAAGACAGGAAATAATCAAACGCAAAGCTAAAATTAACCAAGTAGAAACAAAGAAAATTATATTAAAAAAATCAACAAAACTAGGAGCTGGTTCTTTGAGAAAATCAACAAGATAGATAAACCCTTAGCCAGACTAGCCAGAGGCACAGAGAGAGTATCCAAACTAACAAAATCAGAAATGAAATGGAAGAAATAACAAAAACTGAAGTCATTCAAAAATTTATCAGATCCCACTATAAAACTGGAAAATCTGGATGAAATTGATAATTCTCTAGAAAAATACAAGGAACAAAAGTTATATCAGGATCAGATAAACTATCTAGATTCCCATAACCCCAAATGAAATAGCAGCAGTCATTAAAACTCCCCCAACCAAAAAACCCCAGAACCAGATTGTTTTAGTGCAGAATTCTATCAGAATTTCAAAGAAGACCTAACAACAAAACTGTCCAAACTATTCCACAAAATGGTACCAGAAGAAACACTACCCAATTCATTCTATGTAGCCAGAATTACATTTACACCTAAGTCACACAGAGACCTAACAGAAAAAGAGAACTTCAGACCAATTCCTTTATGAATATTGATACAAAAATCTCAATGAAATTCTCCCAAACCAAATCCAAGAACAAATCAAAATGATCATTCATCATGATCAATTGGGCTACATCCCAGAGATGCAGGGATGGTTCAATAAACAGAAATCCATCAACATAATCCACTATATAAACAAACTCAAAAGAAAAAACACATATCTCATTATATTCTGAAAAAGCCTTTGACAAAATATAACACCCCTTCCTGCTATAAGTCTTGGAAAGAACAGAAACTCAAGGGCCATACCTAAACATAGTAAAAGCAATATACAGCAAACCAGTAGCTAACATCAAACTGAATGGTGAGAAACTTGAAGCAATCCCACTAAAATCAGGGACTATGTATTCAATATAGTACTCAAAATCCTAACCAAAACAATTACACAACAAAGGAGGTGAAAGGAATACAAACTGGAAAGGAAGAAGTCAAAATCTCACTATTTGCAGATGATATGATATAATACTTCAGTGACCCCAAAAATTTCACCAGAGAACTCCTAAGTCTGATACAAAACTTCAACAAAGTGGCTGCATATAAATTTACTCAAACAAATCAATAGCTTCCCTCTACTCAAAATATAAACAGGCTAAGAATGAAATTAGGAAAAGATACCCTTCACAATAGTTACAAAAAATAGAAAATATCTTTGTGTGACTCTAACCAAGCAAGGGAAAGATCTGCATTACAAGAGCTTCAAGTCTCTGAAGACAGAAATTAAAGAAGATCTCAGAAGATGAAAAGATCTCCCATGATCATGGATTGGCAAGATTAACATATTAAAAATGGCCATATCACCAAAAGCAATCTACAGATTCAATGCAATCCCCATCAAAATTTCAACTCAATTCTTCATAGAGATAGAAAGATCAACTCTCAAATTCATTTGGAACAACAAAAAACCCAGGATAGGGAAAACTATTCTCAACCATCCCTGACCTTAAGCTCGGCTACAGAGCAATCGTGATAAAAACTGCATGGTATTTGTACAGACACAGGCATGTAGATAAATGGAATAAAATTGAACACCTATAAATGAACACACATCCCTAAGGTCACTTCATCTTTGACAAAGTAGTTAAAACCATCCAGTGAGAAAAAAAGACAGTATTTTCAACAAATGTTGCTGATTTAGTGACAGTAGGCACATAGAAGGATGCAAATTGACCCATTCTTATCCCCTTTTACAAAGCTCAAGTCCACGTGGATCAAAGACATCCACATAAAACCAGATACATTGAATCTATTAGAAGAGTAATAGAGAAAGAACTTTGAACACATCGGCACAGGGGAAAGTTTGTTCAACAGAGCACCAATGACCCAGACTCTAAGATCCACTAAAATCAAATGGTATCTCATAAAATTAAAAAGCTTCTGTAAGGCAAAGAACACTGTCATCAGGACAAAACAGCAACCTTCAGATTGATAAAAGATCTTTAACAAACCTACATCCAATAGAAGACTAATACCCAAAAGATACAAAGAACTCAAGAAGTTAGATTCCAGAGAACCAAATAAACCTATTACAATGGGGTACAGAGCTAAACAGAGATTCCTCAACTGAGGGATCTTAAATAGCTATTAAGCACCTAAAGAAATGTTCAACACCCTTAGTCATCATGGAAATGCAAATCAAAATGACCCTGAGATTCCACCTCACACCAGTGAGAATGGCTAAGATCAAAAACTCAGGTGACAACAGATTCTGGCAAGGATGAGAAGAAAGAGGAACACTCCTCCATTGCTGGTGGGAACTGGTAAACCACTCTGGAAATCAATCCTCAGAAAATTGGACATAGTACTACCTGAGGACCCAGCTATACCACTCCCGAACATCTACCCAGAAGATGCTCCAAAATATAACAAGGACACATGCTCTACTATGATCATAACAGCCTTATTTATAATAGCCAGAAGCTCGGGCATATTTGGCAAGAAAAGAAAATTTTAATCATATCTGGAGAAGACAGTGCCCTGGACTATGTAGGAGCTGTAAGGTTTTAATCTTTATGTTAGTTTTGTTTTGTTTTGTTTGTGTTTGAGGCAAGGTATTGCTATGTAACCTAGGCTGGGCTTGAATTCACAATCCAATTTCTGCTTTCTCTATCAGGATTACTAGCATTCAGTGTCATACCCAAAGCATATCTTAGAGCCTTTATTCAAACACTATGTAGTTAAACTGCTCTGCCTCATTGTGCATTTCATTAACTGAAAATGCATCTCATGAAATAGTAAGGCTAGTTTCTAAAGGACAAACGTACCTAATAGAGGTAGAAATAGATAAGTATTTATTACACTGCATAAGAACTAGAATCATAACTGTAATTCAGATGAAGAGTATTAATGAAGTACAACCCTATAATAATTGTAATGCTTTATATTTGACTGTACAACAGAGATACTTGTCTTTGGGACATTCGATCATAAAACAACTTGATGCCCTAAAAATGTTTTTCAGCCCAGAAAACATAATTATCTCACTTTTTCACTTTCTTCTCCTGTTTTTCCTGCCTGGGAAAACTTCTGCAATGTTCCTTTTTTATTTTTAATAATGTTATGATGTTAAAAATTAAAAGTTCGGGGTTGGGGATTTAGCTCAGTGGTAGAGCACTTGCCTAGCAAGCGCAAGGCCCTGGGTTTGGTCCCCAGCTCTGAAAAGAAAAAAAAAAGAAAAAAATTTGAAAGTTCATGGAAATTCCATGAGTGAAGCAATGATATGACGTGGTGGGTGAAGGTACTTGCTACCAAGACTGACAAATCAAATTTGTCCCTGGAACTCACGTGGTAGATTTCTTGTAAGATGTTCTCTGACTTTGACACATGTATCTATATGGCATACCTGTACACATACACACACACACACACCACACACACATACACGCACACATACACGCACACACACATGCACATGCACACACACACACACCCCAAAAGTAATTTTTAAGCAATATCACAAAGTAAACACAAATAAATGCTATTTTTCTATTCTTTTGTTCCTGTGAGACATACTAAAATAGATGAAAGCTCACATAGTCATGTTCCCATGTGTTCATATCATATTGACCAACCTCATTTTCAGTCAAAGCAAGAAAAGGCTAGTCAATATTAAATGGAGATTTTGTACTTGTTTTTGTAAACAACTCAGTATTAAACTTGCTCTGAGAAACTAGAATTAAGGCAACCCAGATATTTTCTCCTAGTTACTATTTAGACTTGTATAGGAACTAAACTGGTTTTTTTTAAATCTCTTCAAAACCAAGATTTTTATGCAGCAGGAGATTGACAGGTTAGAAACTTAATTATTATCATTACTAAGAATAATATATGCACATATATAACATTTATATAACATATATGTGCATCACATTCTTAGTCACAAAAGTAGTATTGCTTAATTAGCACTAACTCATTGGAGTTAACCTACAAGGATTGAATGCTTATGACAATTCTGAGGTTCAGAAATAACGTGCTTGGTATCACACATGTGGAAAATAAAGCAAAGATTTCCAAATCAAATTTGTGGGCTAAGGAATTAGGTCGGTGACAGAGGACTTGCTACAAACATCTGTAGTCACCAGCACTGTACAAATAAATTACTCCTTGGGGTCTCAGGGTAAAAGTCCTCACTCTATTTGCCAAACCGCAAATGTTCTAAAGCAAAGATCCAGGTTTTAATAAATGGCATATTTATTATATGCCTTTTTATAACTTCCAGTTCCTGAGTAAAAATGGAGCTTAAGATATTTGTGATGGGACAGGAGAGAGAGTTCAGAGAAAGTGCTTCAGAGCATTTGCTAACTTTGTGGAGGACCTGACTTTGGTTCCCAGAACCCATATCAGACTAACACTTACAATTCTAACTCCAGAGGGATACGATACCTCTGCAGGCAACTGCACCTCATACATAAACCCACCTTCACACACACATACACACACACACACACACACACACACACACACATTTTCAAGATTTATTTATTTTATTTATTTTTATTTATGTGTATGAGGGTCTTTTCTTGCCTGTGCCTGCAGAGCCCAGAAGATGGTATTGGGTCCCCTCAAACTAAAACAAAAGTTATGGACAATTTTAAGGTGTCATGTTGGTTCTGGGACTGAAACTTCGTCTCTAGAAGAAGCAAGTGATTTTAACTGATTAGACATCTCTCTAGTCACATACCACATAATTAAAATAATAAAGTAAATTTTTAAAAGATATGCTGGTGTACTTTTCATCACTTCTTATTTTTGATATGTAAAAATGGCTGTAGATTTTGTGGAGATAAATGAGATAATAAAATTCAAGAATAAAAAAAGATAATTCTGTGAATTATAAGCTTTCTTCAGTTCCACACCTGTGATCTCAGCTATGCTTTTGACAATAAGAAGAGAAAGAACATCTACCACTGGCTTAGGAGTGGATCATCTCAAAGAGATAAGTACTATGAGTAGAGGATGGTTTCCAGCAATTACAGGGAAAAGAAACAACTGGATGCGTTGGGATGGGAAAACCCTGAACAGATTCCCTTTGCGTGGAATCATATTGTTCATTCAAAATATCATTCCAACGCCTTCTATCCAAGGATAAGGTGCATATTACCAAAACAAAGGTACTGATCCTTTCCTTGTGGAAAAATACGCCCCTCATATATCATCCTGACAGTAACAGTGCAGACAGAATTAAGTTCATTGAGTATAGCACTTGTGACATTTTGATAAAGCTTACAATATCATAGTTATTTACATCCCTACCATCCTCCTCATTTTTAGTAATCAAGAAATAGTTTTCAGGACATATTTCCCACTCTGGTCAAAGAAATAACTACAGGAATAAGGACTATTGTACGTGGATGATGGACCTTTGCATTACAAGTCTCACATCCTCACTATAACAAGAACATGCGATCCAATAGCTTCCAGTAGGGAGAAAGGGTAAAGTAGGAGTTTGAATCATGTACATCAAATATCCATGTGAGCAATAAGTTCTAAAATTTTATATACAATTATGGAAGCCGCATCCACAACAAATAATTATAAACTTTACAGTGAACTAGAAGAAAGGAGTTTGAAGTTTCCCAATACAAAAAAAAATGGTGAGTATTTCTGGAGATTGATGAGCTAATAAATTTTTATCTACTCCTTACACACTAATATATATATATCAAACTATCACACTGAACATATAAATAAATATAATTGCATGCTTAAAAGTATTCATTGTCCTTTGAGTTAAAAGTTTGCATTTGGAGCACCTTTTCACCTGGTTATTCTAATTTCATGTAATTTGTTTAATTTTGGTTTGGTTTGGTTTGCCTTTGTTTTGTTACTATTATTATTACTATTGTTATTATTATCATTATCATTATCATTACTTGGAATCAAGCACAAAGGACAACACTATACAAGTCACTTCACTTCTGGTTATATGTGGGTTATTGAAGCCAAATTTAGATCATCAGACTTGATGGCAAGTTCTGACACATGGAGCCACTTCACAGTCCCTGGTTTAATTTTTGAAATGGGTTCTCTCTACATAGGCCAAGATGTCCTCAAATTGTCGATCCTCCTGTGTCAGCCTCTCAAGTGTTTGGACTATAGGCATGTAGCATTAACCTGCCATACTTTTGCTTTGATGATGAAGCAGTAATGTGCTCCCTCCTCCCCCCATCTCTTCTGCTCCCAGTTTCTCCCAAGCTCCTCACCAGACTGTGTCATCTATGTGCTGGTGCATGATGAGGGAGTAATGATCCATCATTTCTTCTCTGCTTGGAAAGTGATGGAGAGTCACGTTCTGTCACCAGAGCCACCAAGAAGATAGACTCAGACATGGATTCATGATGGAAATATGGCTTCAAGAGAGCGTTAAAACAGACCCAAGGGGACTAGAACCAAGAAAACTAAATATCTGGAAGGACACTGACTTCTTATTTACAGTTGCATAGGCTTGAGAGTTCAATGTTCAGAGCTTATAATTAGCCAAATTGATTCATGTTAACCCAATCTCCGAGGACTTGTTAATAGTAATTGAAAAGAAGCATCAAAAGAGTCAGTTCCCTTTGTAAGGTCCTGAACTTTCTACTTGATTTTCATTGGTTATTTTATTTACTTACATTTCAAATGTTATCCCCCTTCCCATTTTCCCCTCCACAAAGCCACTACCACCTCCTCCCACACCCTGTCTCAGTGAGGGTGCTTCCCTACCAGCCCACCCACTTCTGTCTCAGAGCCCCAGAATTACCTTATGCTGGGTCATTGAGCCTGAACAGGACCAAGGGGCTCCCCTCCTGTTGATGCCAAATAAGACAATCCTCTGCTACATATCCATCTGAAGTCATGGGTTCCTCCATGCATACTCTGTAGTTGGTAGTTTAGTCCAGGGGGGTTGGAGGATCTGGTTGGTTGATATTGTTATTCTTCCTATAGGATTGTAAACCTCTTCAGTTCCTTCAGTTCTTGCCCTAACTCCTCCATTGGGGTGTGCCCCCACTCAGTTCAATGTTTGGCTATGTGGATCCACATCTGTATTGATCAGGCTCTAGAAGAGCCTCTCAAGGGACAGCTATACCAGTCCCTGGTCAGCAAGCTCTTCTTAGCAACAGTGTCTGGGTTTGGTGTCCACAGAAGGGATAGATCCCTAGGTGGGGCTGTCTCTGGATGGCCTTTCCTTTAAAATCTGCTCTACTCTTTGTCCCTCTATTTCATTTTGACAGAAAGAATTCTGAATTATTATTTTGGGGGTGGGTGGGTGGCCCCATCCCTCAACATGAGCTGTGCCTATCCAATGGATATAATCTCTACAGGTTCTATTTCAATTTTGTTGGGTATTTTGGCTAATGTCCTATATGGTGGATCCTGGGAAACTCTTGGGTCCCTGGCATCTGGGACTTTCTAGTGGCTACTCCCAGTTCCCCTTACCCCACTGCTACACACATCCTTTCAAATTCCAGACCTTCTGGATTCTCCCCCATCTCCTCCCATATCTGAACCAGAGCCCCCTTTTTCCTCCCCCTCCT
The DNA here is from genome assembly GCF_011064425.1 of Rattus rattus. Lineage (NCBI taxonomy): Eukaryota > Metazoa > Chordata > Mammalia > Rodentia > Muridae > Rattus > Rattus rattus. The sequence goes on along the minus strand of NC_046161.1, from coordinate 16,560,780 downwards.
CATTCGCTCCCAGATCCCTCTCTCCCTCTAAAACCCAAGATTATTTTCTTCTTCATTCTAAGTATGAATGTAGCATTCACACTTTGGTGTGGTCTTCTTCCTTCTTGGGTTGTATCATATGATCTGTGAATTATATCCTGGGTATTCGGAGCTTTTTTCTGGCTATTATCCACTTATCAGTGAATACACACCATGTGTTTTCTTTTGTGACTGGGTTACCTCACTCAGGATGATATTTTCCAGTTCCATCTATTTACCTAAGAATTTCCTGAAGTCATTGTTTTTAATAGATGAGTAGGACTCCATTGTGTAAATATACCACATTTTCTATATCTATTTATCCTTTAAAGGACATTTGGGTTGTTTCCAGCTTCAGGCTACTAAAAATAAGGCTGCTATGAAGATAGTGGAGCACGTGTCTTTGTTATATGTTCAATCATCTTTAAGGTATATGCCCAGTAGAGGTATAGCTGGGCTCTAATGTAGAACTATTCCTAATTTTCAGAGGATTCACCAGACTGATTTCCAGAGTGGTTGTACCAGCTTGCAATCCCACCAACAATGGAAGAGGGTTCCTTTTTCTCAACATTCTTGCCAGCATCTGCTGTCACCTGAGTTTTTGATCTTAGCCATTCTGACTGGTGCGAGGTGGAATCTCAGGGTTGTTTTGATTTGCATTTCCCTGATGACTTAAGATGTTGAAGGTTTCTTTAGGTGTTTCTCAGCCATTTGAGATTCCTCATTTGAGAATTCTTTGTTTAGCTCTGTATCCATTTTTAATTGAGTTATTTAGGTCTCTGGAGTCTAAGTTCTTGAGTTCTCTGTATATTTTGGATATTAGCCCTCTATCGGATGTAAGGTCTGTAAAGATGTTTTTCCAATCTGTGAGTTGCCATTTTGTCCTATTGACAGTGTCCTTTGCACACAGAAGATTGTTGATTTTATGAGGTCCCATTGGTCCACTGTTTAGCTCAGAGTATAAGCCACTGGTGTTCTGTTCAGAAATTTTCCCCTGTGTGTTCAAGGTTCTTTTCCACTTTTTGTTCTATTAGGTTCAGCATATCTAGTTTTATGTGGAGGTCTTTGATTCACTTGGACTTGAGCTTTGTAAAAAGAGATAAGAATGGGGAAGTCCCACACCCGTGGATCCCGGCCCGCAGCAGGTCTTTGCTCCCAGACCCCGTGGGAGAGAGACCTCACCGCCTGGTCAGGTGGGCACTCCTGAGGCTGCAGAGCGGAAGAGACCACCAACACTGCCCACCCCTGCCCACATCCCTGGCCCAAGAGGAAACTGTACAAGGCCTCTGGGTTCCTGTGGGGGAGGGCCCAGGAGCAGAAGGACCCCTGCCTGAGACACCGCCGGAACCTGAAGGAAACAGACCGGATAAACAGTTCTCTGCACCCAAATCCCGTGGGAGGGAGAGTTAAACCTTCAGAGAGGCAGACACGCCTGCGAAACCAGAAGAGACTGCTCTCTGCACACATTACTGATTCCAGAGGAAAATACCAAAATCCATCTGGAACCCTGGTGCACGGGGGCTCCCGGAAGGGGCGACGCAGATCTTCCTGGTTGCTGCCACCTCGGAGAGCCCGTGGGCAGCACCCCGCGAGCGAACTTGAGCCTCAGGACCACAGGTAAGACCAACTTTTCTGCTGCAAGTGACCTGCCTGGTGAACTCAAGGCACAGGTCCACAGGAACAGCTGAAGACCTGTAGAGAGGAAAACTACACGCCCAATGGCCTCAACTCCCAAATAAAAAGCAGAACACTCTGTCCCCATAACTGACTGAAAGAGAGGAAACAGGTCTACAGCACTCCTGACACACAGGCCTATAGGACAGTTTAGCCACTGTCAGAAATACCAGAACAAAGTAACACTAGAGATAATTTGATGGCCAGAGCCAAATGCGCGAGGAACCCAAGCAGAAACCAAGACTACATGGCACCATACAGAAAGGAGCCCATTCTCCCATCAAAACAAACATGGAATATCCAAACACACCAGAAAAGCAAGATCTATATTCAAAATCATATTTGACCATGATGCTGGAGGACTTCAGGAAAAGATTGCACACCTATCAGACCTTCATAGAAGACCTCTGAAATACCAATACTATCCAAACTATTCCACAAAATTGAAACAGATGGGCCACTACTGAGGAATTTCTTCTATGAAGCCACAATTACTCTTATACCTAAACCACACAGAGACTTGAAAACAAAGAAAGAAAAACATCAGACCAATTTAAACAAACCCCTTATGAATATAAAGGATGCAAAATACTCCAATCAAAATTCTGGCAGAAACCGAATCTTCAAGAGCACATCAAAAACAATCATCCACCATGATGAAGTAGGCTTAATCCCAGACATGCAGGGATGGTTTAATATATGGAAAACCATCAAGGAAATGCATTATATAAACAAACTGAAAGAACAAAACCACATGATCATTTCATTAGATGCTGAGAAAGCATTTGACAAAATTCAACACCCCTTCATGATAAAAGTCCTGGAAAGAATAGGAATTCAAGGACCATACCTAAACATAGTAAAAGCCATATACAGCAAACCAGTCGCTAACATTAAGCTAAATGGAGGGAAACTAGAAGCAATCCCACTAAAATCAGGGACTAGATAAGGCTGCCCACTCTCTCCCTACTTATTCAATATAGTTCTTGAAGTTCTAGCCAGAGCAATCAGACAACAAAAGGAGATCAAGAGGATACAGATTGGAAAGGAAGAAGTCAAAATATGACTATTTGCAGATGATATGATAGTATAATTAAGTGATCCCAAAAGTTCCACCAGAGAACTACTAAGGCTGATAAACAATTTAAGCAAAGTGGCTGGGTATAAAATTAACTCAAATCAATCAGTAGCCTTCCTCTACACAAAAGAGAAACGAGCTGAGAAAGAAATTAGGGAAACCAGTGAACTAGACTGTTGGGGGGGAGGGCGGCAATGGGGGGAGGGTTGGGAGGGGAACACCCATAAGGAAGGGAAGGGGGGAGGGGGATGTTTGCCCAGAAACCGGGAAAGGGAATAACACTCGAAATGTATATAAGAAATACTCAAGTTAATAAAAAAAAAAAGTTCATGCTAAATAAATAGTAAACATTTAAAAAAAAAAGAAAAAAGAAATTAGGGAAACGACACCCTTCATAATAGTCCCAAATAATATAAAATACCTCGGTGTGACTTTAACCAAGCAAGTAAAATATCTGTACAATAAGAACTTCAAGACTCTGAAGAAAGAAATTGAAGAAGACATCAGAAGATGGAAAGATCTCCCATGCTTATGGATTGGCAGGATTAATATAGTAAAAATGGCCATTTTACCAAAAGCGATCTATAGATTCAATGCAATTCCCATCAAAATACCAATCCAGTTCCTCAGAGAGTTAGACAGAACAATTTGCAAATTCATCTGGATTAACAAAAAACCCAGGATAGCTAAAACTATCCTCAACAATAAAAGGACTTCAGGGGGAAATCACTATCCCTGAACTCAAGCAGTATTACAGAGCAATAGTGATAAAAACTGCATGGTATTGGTACAGAGACTGAAAGATAGACAAATGGAACAGAATTGAAGACCCAGAAATGAACCCACACACCTATGGGCACTTGATTTTTGACAAAGGAGCCAAAACCATCCAATGGAAAAAAGATAGCATTTTCAGCTAATGGTGCTGGTTCAACAAGAGGTCAACATGTAGAAGAATGCAGATCGATCTATGCTTATCACCCTGTACAAAGCTTAAGTCCAAGTGGATCAAGGACCTCCACATCAAAACAGATACACTCAAGCTAATAGAAGAAAAAGTGGGAAAGCATCTCTGGAGATGGAGTGGACACTGGGAAAAATTTCCTGAACAAAACACCAATGGCTTATGTTCTAAGATCAAGAATCGACAAATGGGATCTCATAAAACTGCAAAGCTTTTGTAAGGCAAAGGACACTTGTTAGGAAAAAATGACAACCAACAGATTGGGAAAAGATCTTTACCAATCCTACAACAGATAGAGGCCTTATATCCAAAATAAACAAAGTACTCAAGAAGTGAGACCGCAGGGAGACAAATAACCCTATTAAAAAATGGGGTTCAGAGTTAAACAAAGAATTCACAGCTGAGGAATGCTGAATGGCTGAGAAACACCTAAAGAAATGTTCAACATCTTTAGTCATAAGGAAAATGCAAATCAAAACAACCCTGAGATTTCACCTCACACCAGTCAGAATGGCTAAGATCAAAAACTCAGGTGACAGCAAATGCTGGCGAGGATGTAGAGAAAGAGGAAGACTCCTCTATTGTTGGTGGGATTGCAGACTGGTAAAACCATTCTGGAAATCAGTCTGGAGGTTCCTCAGAAAATTGGACATTCCACTACCTGAGGACCCAGCTATACCTCTCCTGGGCATATGCCCAAAAGGTGCTCCAACATATAAGAAGGATACATGCTCTACTATGTGCATAGCAGCCTTATAATAGCCAGAAGCTGGAAAGAACCCAGATGCCCTTCAACAGGGGAAAGGATACAGAAAATGTTGTACATCTACACAATGAAGTACTACTCAGCTATCAAAAACAATGACTTTATGAAATTCATAGGCAAATGGATGGTACTGGAAAATATCTTCCTGAGTGAGGTAACCCAATCACAGAAAAACACACATGGTATGCACTCATTGATAAGTGAATATTAGCCCAAATGCTCGAATTACCCTAGATGCACAGAACACATGAAACTCAAGAAGGATGACCAAAATGCGAATGCTTCACTCCTTCTTTAAAATGGGAACAAGAATACCCTTAGGATTGGATAGGGAGGCAAAGTTTAGAACAGAGGCTGAAGGAACGCCCATTCAGAGCCTGCCCCACATGTGGCCCATACATATACAGCCACCAAACTAGATAAGATGGATGAAGCAAAAAGGTGCAGGCAGACAGGAACCAGATGTAGATCTCTCCTGAGAGACATAGCCAGAATATGGCAAATACATAGGCGAATGCCAGCAGCAAACCACTGAGCTGAGAATGGGACCCTCGTAGAAGGAATCATAGAAAGGCCCGAGACCCCATATGAACAACAATGTCAACCAACCAGAGCTTCCAAGGACTAAGCCACTACCCAAAGATTATACAGGGACTGACCCTGGTCTCCAACTGCATAGGTGGCAATGAATAGCCTAGTAAGGGCCCCAGTGGAAGGGAAAGCCCTTGGTCCTGCCAAGGCTGGACTCCCAGTGGACCAGACTCTTGTGGGGAGAGCGGTAATGGGGGGAGGATTGGAAAGCAAACACCCATATAAAGTGGGAGAGGGAGAGGTTAGGAGGATGTTGGCATGGAAACCGGGAAAGGAAATAACATTTGAAATGTACATTAGAAATATCCAATTTAATAAAGATGGGGAAAAAAGAAATGAAGAAAAAAGGAAAAAAAAACAGAAAGAAAAAATCTCAATGGTCTGGGCCCAAGAAGATTTACAAGGACTGCAGGGTTAGCAGTATGACCTCATGTTTGCCCTTTTATGAAACCATACTGTCTCACACATGTCTGAAAGATACTGACTTTATAACCTCAATACTGCTTCCCTCGACCTCTCCAGAGACAGGTGATCAGGAGATATATATATAAAAAAAAAAAAGTGCTTCTACAAAACTTTTATGTTCGAGATTTTATAGTTTCTTCTTTTCTTTCCTAAATCTGGACTCCTCTGAATCACAAGAAAATGTTTGCACAGGAAAATAAAGAAGCATTTACCCACACCCCCTATGAATGTTGTAACCCAACTTCCTTGTATGATTTCAATTAAATACTGTGGTTGAGTCAAGTCTCGAGAGCACTCTGACTCCCGAGTTCAGTAGCTCTCACTGCAAGAACAGCCTGTCAGAATTGTACCTCAATTGTGTGTTTTCTTATTTGCCTACCAGGTATCCCTAGTCCTTGGTGACCCCCAGCTCATGTTGAGGCTTGAACCCCCAGCAACTAAAAATGGTGTGGGGAAAAATGGGAAACGAATGAAGTATTAAGACTTTCCGTTCTGACCAGGGGTAGATCAACGGCCCCACACTTGCCCACACCCTACAACTTGTGTGCAGGAGGTCCCAGAGGGTCCGGAGTAAACAAACACACAGCTGGGACACCCACAGAGCCTAGTTGATAACATGACTTACCTGCCCTCCTGAGCTCCACTTCCTTTCAGTAGGCTTCTCTACGCAGGCAGATCCATTGGCCAGATATCCTCCCATACCCAATAGCCTTTCTGTCTCCCAGGAGGTCTGCAGTAACCAAGGATACAGAAGGCATAGCCTGCCTCCAAAGAGACAGGCTCTGACCTCAGTCACAGGGCTCTATCTGCCTTCAAGAAATTGGAGATATCATGTACTAGCAACTTAATAGCATAACTGAAAGCTTTAGAACAGAAAAAAAAGCAAACCCAAGAAGAGAAGATGACAGAAAAGACTATAACTCAGGACTAAAATCAACCAATTAAGGACAAAGAGAATGATACAAATATTCAATAAAACCAAGATCTGGTTCTTTGACAAAATCAACAAGAGAGACAAATCCTTAGCCAAACTAACTAAAGGGCACAGAGACAGTATAACAAAATCAAAGATGAAAATAGAGACATAACAGAAAACTGAGGAAATGCAAAAAAAGAAAAGAAAAGAAAAAGCACTAAAAGCTACTACAAAAGCCAATACCATACAAATCTAGATGAAATGGATGATTTTCTAGACATATTTTTTAGACTTCATGTTAAAAGTCTTAGAGAGATCAGGAATTCATTGCATATACCTAGGCATAATAAAACAATAAAATCAAAATATAGCAAGCCAACAGCCAACATCAAGGAGAGAAACTAGAAGCAATCCCACTAAAATCCAGGACAAGGCTGCCCATTCTCTTCCTGTTTATTCAATAGTACTCAAATTCTAGCTAAAGCAGTTAGATAGCAAAGGGAGATCAAAAGGATACAAATTGGATAAAAAAAGGTGTGGGAAAGGAGGCAAAGTATCACTATTTGCAGATGATAAGATAGTATACATAAACAACCTCCAAAATTCTACCAGAGAACTACTAAGCCTGACAAACAACTTCAGAAATTGGCAGGATATGAAATTAACTGAAACTAATCAGTTGCCTTCCTTTATACAAATGATAAACAGGCTGAGAAAGAAATTAGGGAAACAACACCCTTCACAATAGTCACAAATAATATAAAATATCTTGGTATAACTCTTACTATTAAGTGGATATTAGCCCAAAAGTACAGAATACCCATGATACAAGCCACAGACCACAAAAAGTTTAACAAGAAGTAAGACCCAAGTAAAGATGCTTCAATCCCACCTAGACAGGGGAAGAAAATAATCAAGGGAGGTAGAGGGAGGGAGGGACCTGGTAAGATAGGAAGGTAGAGAGGAAAGAGGGAACAGGATTGGGTATCGGGGCAGGGAACAAGAGATAAGCCCAGAGGGCAAAGAGAATTAATGGAAATAAGTAGCCTTGGAATTGGGGAATGGGAGGACCCTCTAAAAAGTACCAGAGACCCAGGAGGTGAGACACCCTCAGGATTCATTAGGAATGACCTTAGCCAAAATGCCCAACATTAGGGGAAAGGGAACTTGAAAAGTCGACCTCCAGTAGATTGACAGGGTTACTAACCCACAGTCAAAATTTCTGACCCAAAATTGTTCCTTTCTAAAAGAACTGCAGGGACAAAAATAAAGCAGCAACCGAAGGAAAGGTGCTCCAGTGACCAGTCCATCCCAGTGGGAGACACCAAGGACTGACACCACTATGCTATGGTGTGCTTACAGATAGGAGCCAGGCATGGCTGTCCTCTGAGAGGCCCTTCCTGCTGCTGACTGAAACAGAAGTAGATACTTACATCCAAGTCAGGGAAACCTGTGGTTGATTTAGGGGAGGATTAAAGAAGCTTAAAGGGAAAGCATCACCATAGAAAGACCAACAGTCTCAACTAATCCAGACTCTAGGAAGCTCGCAGGGATACCAATCAGGGCCTAAGGTACCTGGCACATATGTAGCAGAGGTCTGCATAGACTGGCCTCAATGGGAGATATCCTTAATCAACAAGAGACTTGGGGTCCCAGGGAATCGGGAGGCCTTGGGAAGAAGCAACCTCTGGGAGGCAAAGAGGAGGAGGAATGGGGTAAGAAACTGTGGTTGTGGGGACCAGGACGGGGAAGAAATGACTGGAATAAAAATAAAATAGTTTTTAAAATCCCTCAGAATAGGACCAAACTTTGCCAGATATACACCTGATAGAGGATTAATATCCAGAATATACAAAGAACTAAAAAAAAGTTAAGGGGACAACCCCACTAAAAATTTATAATAGTATAAACAGAGAGTTCTCAGAGAAGAAATCAAAATGGCGAAGAAATGCCACCAAAAAAAATGGAAAATCCTTAGCAACTAGGAAGTGGCAAATTAAAAAACTGTTAGATTCTTTCTCAGGCCAGTCAGAATGGCTAAGATCAACAAAACAAGAGTGCTGGTGAGGTTGTGGGAAAAGGAGAGTCCATATTCACTGCTGATGGGAATGCAAAATAGTGCAGCCACTCTAGAAATCAGTGAGAAGAATGCTCAAAAAAATCTACAAAAATATAAATAAATAAGTTTTCTGTATGACTCAATATACTACTCCTTCACATACAAGCAAAGAAGTCAACATGAATCTAATTTCTGAGAATTTGAAACCTACTGAATTCTGAGACTCCTTACTACTCATCCTCAGTAAGAAAGTACAATTAGAAAAGTTTTAACATGTATCACCAGTAGATGATCTTGGAAATTTTCAGTGACTCTTACTCAGAGAAGAAACACACGAGAGAGTAATCATAGGCATATCTACTGATTTTCTCTCAGGGATAAGGAATTGAGATGTTAGAGTCTTCTTCTTGTGTAGTCTCTGCCCTTGAGGAGCAGGGAATGAACATACCATTGATCAATTTGTATAATAAGCTTCAGAGGGATACAAATCCCAGGGCACACCTATAACTCTTATAGTTACCAAGACAGAGCATACCTCATGTCTTTCCCAGAAACAAATCATCCAGGTTCTTTTCTCCATGTTTGGTTCTTTCACCTTTTTCTTTTGGACAAACCTTCTAACTTTCACAACCAATGTTCCCTGAGCAAGTAAGATTCAAAAGAGATTGCCCACAGTGAGTATATAAGATCACCCTTATATAGTCCAACAGATGTTGAAGGAAATGGAGAATAAAGTGGTTGATAGGAAGAGTATTATCTCTTTCTTCAGCATAGGAAAGGGAAACCCCTGCAATGTCTTGCAGAGGCTACTCTTATGAGTAATATCTGAAAAAGTAAAGTCACTAGGATATTTGCTTCAAGTTGAATTTTCATAGTGACCATTTACTTGGAATATGTATAATTGAGGGTATACAGAGGAGCTAATATGTAGTTTTTTGCAGGTACACCATTACATTTTTTTTTCTCCATCTTCATTAACTTGGGTGCTTCTTATTTACATTTCGATTGTTATTCCCCTTCCCGGTTTCCAGGCCAACATCCCCCTAACCCCTACCCCTCCCCTTCTATATGGCTGTTCCCCTCCCCATCCTCCCCCATTACCGCCCTCCCCCCAACAATCACGTTCACTAGGGGTTCAGTCTTGGCAAGACCAAGGACTTCCCCTTCCACTGGTGCTCTTACTAGGCTATTCATTGCTACCTATGAGGTTGGAGCCCAGGGTCAGTCCATGTATAGTCTTTGGGTAGTGGCTTAGTCCCTGGAAGCTCTGGTTGGTTGGCATTGTTGTCATATGGGGTCTTGAGCCCCTTCAAGCTTTTTCAGTCTTTTCTCTGATTCCTTCAACGGGGGTTCTTATATCTGAAGATTTCCCTGGACAGAAGAGTTTAGTGACTTAGTATCAATATAAGTTGTACACGATAGAGCCTGGTGACATAATTTACAGTAAAGTTGTTCTCTTCTAGTTCTAAGAGATCTTATTATCTCAGCCAAGAAAGCCAGAGCTCTCTCAGACTTGAACAAGCATTTGTGACTTTTCAAACTCACTTGCTTGGAACTATCTCAGGATTCTCATGATAGACCAGCCTCCCTTGCTATTCCTTGCTTCCTTTTGTATGTTGTACTTACTAGAATTTCTCTCCAAGAAGAGTCTTCTTGTTTTTATCAAAGAAATTGGTTTATAAAATCTGAATTTATCTATAGACAGCATATTCCTATCTCTCCTTTAAGTGTGAAGATGAGAAGAGATTAAGAGACTTAGATATTTTACATGATTATTTTATTTAATGGGAGGTAGATGCGTGCAATGCCCCACCAAAAATTAAGCAGCTATTCAGTTGAGTTTTCCCCCATTTGGGAAAATCTCAGGACTCATAACAACTGGAGTAGAGTGGCTGTCCATGGCTTTGGTCATAGTGTCTCCCATAATAGTAAAGGTGGTGGACAAGCTTTTTATTAATCATTTCTCAAATAATCAGAACTCACAAATACCTTCAAGTATTATCCTCTATTGTGTGCACTAAATATTTGTACAGAATAGACAATGGATCAGCGTCTTTGCATACATGCCAAAACACATGAGGTTCAGGAATAAGGTGAAGTCAAGAACTGTGCTAAGAAGCAAGTGATCAGACATTTTGTTCTAACAAATATTTCCTGTCTGTTTACTGAGAATCATCTGTGTAAATGCAGATGAATGTATGTCTGTGTCTACTTAAATTTAAATTAATGTAGCTGAAAGAATTAAAATGGGCATCAAGGACTGGTCTTCTACTGGGTCCTCTCTACCAAATATCATTTAGATTTGGAAACTTTAGAGAATCATTGGCTAAAATATTTTTTTTCACTTGAGTAGGTCTTATCCTCAAGAAGACTCTGTTAGCAAGACATTGGCATAATTTTTCTACTGATCTCAGCACTTATTTCTCATCTTCTGTTACAGGAAGCTTGAGTTTGCCCTTTCAAGTATAATGACGTGAAGATTCCAAATTGTTGTGTCTCTGTCCTTAGTTTTCTCTGTTCTAAATATATTGTTGACTCCAACCCACAAGGAAAATCATAACTTATAAATTGATTGTTCCTGTGCAGTCTGTATATATCATCCATCCATCACTACATCTCTGTGTATATCTCTATGTATTTTGGGAGTTGTTCTGGACTATTTGTAGCTTGTCATTCTTCATCATTCCTTTTACCTCTGTGCACTTAAACACTTTTGCTACTAACACTTGCTTCCATAGTTGATACTTGCATCTGGGTCTTTAATTTTCCCTATGAAAAATCATTATTCTCATACCACCAAGTAGGTATCTCTTTTGTAAGAAACCCATATTCAGGAGCTACATCCCTGACTTCGACAAACCCATATTGCATTCAAAGATGCACTCTGAACCCATTCAGAAAATAAACTTTATCCTAGTGTTCAATTATTCAGTATTAAAACTGCTAGCCATCTCTACTTCTGGGAGATGGAAATTTGAGTGCAAAAACAAAACTGAATCTTTATTTTCACAACATCAAGTACTGCCTTCACAAGGAAACTTTCTTGAAGAAGAGCTTCCACAAAACTTTCAAGAACTGATAAGAGCCTAAATCAGGTCTTTGGCACTTACTGATATAACTCAACAGATAGACCCAGCAATACCAGACACTAGGAATAAAGCAAGTAGATTGTTTCTTATACTGAGATACTTAGGACAATGTAATTTCTATTGTCAAAATTCTTTTAAATAATAGTTTGGTTGTTGCTTTTACTGTAGGTAGTAATTCATGAGATAGGCTAACACTGCAGTGAACAACACTTCTTGATGGTTCTTGGATGAAATCAAAAATCTTGCAGACACTGTGAAAGCATTCAAACACAGAGCAATAACCCCAGTCCATGTGACCTCTGAATACCTCCAAACAAAGCCTGTAGCATCCAGACCCTCTACTTTATCTTTAAGATTTAAGGGTCATTCTTTCTTTCTTTGCCATGTATGTACATTTATCACTAGATGTGTTCATTATTTTGATCTTAAAATTTGTCTTAAAGAAGCAATATTTGATTATCCAGGAAATAAAAACATGCTTCTGACTGAATAACATCTTACCTTAATCCTATTTAGTAAGAGGGGTTTTTAGTCAGTGATGGAGGGTGTTTGATTATTTTATATGCAAGTGAATGGATGAGGAAGATGAGCATTGAGTATTTTAAAAGATAAAAGTTTAAAAGTAATTTTCTTGGATTCTAATCACAGAGACCACCATCAATTCTTTGTAAATGTCTTTTAACATTCAATGTCTGCATTTATTCTCCCAATTGCCTTGGTTTTAATTGCAGGATATTTAGGAAAGAACCATGAACCATGTGTTGATGACTCAGGAAAACAATATTGTTGAGGTTTCTGTAGGGAAGGATACATTGTAAGATTACATAAAAATATTAATTGAAGGGAAAATAGGATAAACTGTTGAGACATATAGGTATATATACTAAGAAATGAATGAACTAGAATTGATTGAATGAACTAAGTGGGGTTTTTCTATACCTTTCTCTTATCTTACTTATCTTGTCTCACATAGTGGTTTTCTTTGGAGCTAGAGTTGGTAAAGTTTTTGGACAGGTGCTCAGGCTGTAGTACCAATGCTACAGAAGTAGAAAGTTATTTCTTCATATGTTCATTGCTTCTTTAATTCAGCTATCAAAAATGGTGTCAAAATCTTCCTCTTTGTCAGATAATCACCTGGTATTGAGACTTGATTGGAATGGGAATCATCCAGAGAGCCAGGAGATGTTTCACACACACAGAATAGGCAGAAATTAAAAAGATAAAGGTGTTGAAGAGAAAAATGGGATTTCAAGAGGAATATACAGAGAACATATGATCATGTTCACAAACACAAACCTTTCTGAATGATCAGAATTTAGTGTGACCACTGAAAAATGTTGAGATGTGAGAGTGGGAATCAGAATGCATCCAACATAAAGAAAGGGTGTACTGCACTTTTAGAAATTGACTGCTTTGCTCTAAATACTTCCAGAGATTCTCTGGGCCTCATATGCTTTAAAATTTATGGAGTTAGTAATTCAAAGTAGAGATAAGAGGAAAAGACAAGTCTCACAAAGGAAGGGTTAATATTATGAGACAGTCTTTTCAATGAATGAGAAAATGCAGAAATCCTAATTTTTATACTAATGAAACTGTTATGTATATTTATCTCAATACATAAAAGGACAGACATCTTAGAGACTGTGGTGTATATTTCCCAATCTTTCTCTCCCATAGGTGTCTAGCTTATTTGTCAACAGCATGAAACCAGGAAACCAAACAAGTACTTTAGAATTTTTACTTCTGGGGCTTTCCCAAGATCCAGAGCATCAACCCATGCTATTTGGACTGTTTCTGCTCATGTTTGTGGTCACTGTGCTTGGGAATCTGCTCATCATTCTGGTCGTCAGCATTGACTCTCACCTGCATACTCCCATGTACTTCTTCCTATCTAATCTGTCCTTTTCTGACATTTGTTTCATCACAACAACAATCCCTAAGATGTTAGTGAACATCCAAACACAGAGCAAGTCCATCACCTATGCAGAATGCATCACCCAGATGTATTTTTTCATGGTCTTCGCAGGCGTGGACATATTCCTCCTCTCTGTGATGGCCTATGACCAATTTGTGGCCATCTGTCACCCCCTACACTATCCAGTCATTATGAATCCCCATCTAAGTGGCTTGCTGGTTCTTGTATCATGGTTTATTAGTTTCTCATACTCTTTGATCCAGAGTCTGTTGATGCTGCCGCTGTCCTTCTGTACCAATCAGATAATTAAACACTTTTATTGTGAACATGCCACAGTCCTCACTATAGCCTGTTCAAACACACTAATCAATTATATCATTCTTTACATACTGATATGTGTCCTTGGTTTTGTTCCTTTCTCAGGGATTCTTTATTCCTACTCTAAAATTGTTTCCTCTATTTTGAGAATCCCATCAACAGATGGAAAATATAAAGCATTTTCTACCTGTGGGTCTCACCTATCAGTGGTTTCTTTATTCTATGGGACAGGCCTTGGTGTGTACCTTAGTTCTGATGCATCTTCCTCTTCTGAGAAGGGCATGGTGGCGTCAGTAATGTATACAGTGGTCACACCCATGTTGAACCCTTTCATCTACAGCTTGAGAAACAAAGACATTAAGAAGGCTTTACAAGCACTTAGGGCAATATTTTTTTTAGGTGATAAGTTCACTTGCTTCAGTATTCTGAGATGACAAAAGTAAAATTTTAAGCTAAAAATATTTTGTCCTTTAGTCATACATAACTTTATCTAGTTTGTTCTTTTGTTTTTGATAAAAATTATACTGAGAATACTTTTAGCTGAAATTTATATGATACCTCATCCATTATCCTCAATTCTATCCTCCTCCTCTCTTTTAAATGACATATTTTTCACATCAGTTTAATGTTTACATTTCTTTAGGTCTGTACAACCATTCAATGTCAACTCATGAATTGTTTTTTAAAAATTATGAATTAGTTCATTTTTAGAACATAAGTCCAAATATAGGTAAACAATACATGTGGCTAGAAATCCTACATTAATTATTCATGTACTAGAATGCATGTTGTTATTAGACATTACTTTATGGACAGGCTGGACCTTACAAAGAAAGTCTGTACTCACCACTCAGAAATCACCACTGGGATTTCAGACGTGAAATTTTGTACTGGAGAGAAATTTTTATGTTGCTACTACACACTGACTGAAGCGGTCTTCTATGATGTGAATACTTTTGTCCTCCTGACTTCTATGTTAAAATATTATAAACAGTGCGATTTTATTAAAAAGAGAGAAATTGAGAAGCAATTAGTTTGATTTCTAATGCTGCCCTCAGGAATAAAGTTTCTTATATACAACACAAGGAAAGAAACTACACCGTGCAGAAAGCAAGAATATAATTTCCTTGCAATGAAACCAAAAAAGAGACAAACAAACATAATTCTACCTCTAACAATGAAAAAAGCAGGAAGCAACAATCGCTATTCCTTAATATCTCTAAACATCAATGGACTCAATTCCCCAATAAAAAGACATAGACAAACAGACTGGATATGTAAAGAGGACCCAGCACTTTGCTGCATGCAGGAAACACCCATCAGAGACAAAGACAGACACTATATCAGCATAAATGGCTGGAAAACAACTTTCCAAGCAAATGGCCCAAAGAAACAAGCTGGAGTTGCCATTCTTTTTTTTGGGGGGGGGGAGATCTTTATTAATCGTAAACCCAATAGAGAAGTAATATCCAAAATATACAAAGAACTCAAGAAGTTAGACTCCAGAAAAACAAATATCCCAATTAAAAATTAGGTATGGATCTAAACAAAGAATTCTCAACTGAGGAATATCTAATGGCACCTAAAGAAATGTTCAGCATCCTTTGTCATCAGAGAAATGCAAATCAAAACAACCCTGAGATTCTACCTCACACTAGTCAGAATGGCTGAGATCAAAATCTCAGGTGACGACAGATGCTGGGGAGGGTATGAAAATGGAGTTGCCATTCTAATATCAAATAAAATTGACTTTCAACCAAGAGTCATTAAAAAAGGTAAGGAAGGACAATTCATATTCATCAAAGGAAAAATCCACCGAGATGAACTCTCAATTCTAAATATCTATGCTCCAAACGCAAGGAGACCTACATTCATAAAAGAAACCTTACTAAAGCTCAAAGCACACATTGCACTTAACACAATAATAGTAGAATTTCAACACCCCATTCTCATCACTGGACAGACCATGGAAATAGTAATTAAACAGAGATGTAGAGAAACTAAGAGGAGTTATGAACCAATTGGATTTAACAGATATTTATAGAAGAAACAAAAGGATATACCTTCTTCTCAGCACCTCATGGAACGTTCTCCAAAATTGAACATATAATTGGACACAAAATAGGCCAAAACATATATGGAAAAATAGAAATAATCCTATGCACCCTATCAAATCACCACACACTAAGACTGATCTTCAATAACAACAGTAATAACAGAAAGCCCACATATACATGGAAGTTGAACAATGCTCTACTCAATGACAACTTGGTCAAGGAAGAAATGAAGAAAGAAACTAAGGCTTCTTAGAATTTAATAAAAATGAATATACAACATTCCCAAACTTATGAGACACAATGAAAGAGGTACTAAGAGGAAAACACAGAGCTCTGAATGCCTGCAAAAAGGAGCAGGAGAGAGCATATGTCAGCAACTTGACAGCACACCTTAATGCTCTAGAACAAAAAGAAATAAATAAACCTAAGAGGAGTAGAAGGTAGGAAATACAAAGAATTCACAGGTGAGGAGTGCTGAATGGCTAAGAAGCACCTAAAAAATGTTCAACACCTTTAGTCATAAGGAAAATGCAAATCAAAACAACCCTGAGATTCCACCTCACACCAGTGAGAATGGCTAAGATCAAAAACTCCAGTGACAGCAGATGCTGGTGAGGATGTGGACAAAGAGGAACACTCTTCCATTGTTGATGGGATTGCAAACTAGAACAACCATTCTGGAAATCAGTCTGGAGATTTCTCAGGAAACTGGACATTGCACTACCTGAGGACCCAGCTATACCTCTCTTGGGCATATACCAAAAAGATGCCCCAACATATAACAAGGACACATGCTCCACTATATTCATAGCAACCTTATTTATAATAGCCAGAAGCTGGAAAGAACCCAGATGCCCTTCAACAGAGGAATGGATACAGAAAATGTGGTACATCTACACAATGGAATATTACTCAGCTATCAAAAACAATGACTTTATGAAATTCATAGGCAAATGGATGGAGCTGGAAAATATCATCCTGAGTGAGCTAACCCAATCACAGAAAAACACACATGGTATGCACTCATTGATAAGTGGCTATTAGCCCAAATGCTCGAATTTCCCTGAATGCACAGAACACATAAAACTCAAGAAGGATGACCAAAATACAAATGCTTCATTCCTTCTTTAAAAGGGGAACAAGAATACCCTTGGGAGGCAAAGTTTAGAACAGAGGCTGAAAGAGCGCCCATTCAGAGCCTGCCCGACATGTGGCCCATACATATACAGCCACCAAACTAGATAAGATGGATGAAGCAAAGAAGTGCAGGCTGACAGGAACCGAATATAGATCTCTCCTGAGAGACACAACCAGAATTCAGCAAATACCTAG
Organism: Rattus rattus; assembly: GCF_011064425.1. NCBI lineage: Eukaryota > Metazoa > Chordata > Mammalia > Rodentia > Muridae > Rattus > Rattus rattus. The sequence goes on along the minus strand of NC_046161.1, from coordinate 16,543,538 downwards.
GCAAATTCCAGCAGCAAACCACTGAACTGAGATTGGGACCCCCGTTGAAGGATTTAGAGAAAGGACTGAAAGAGCTTGAAGGTGCTTGAGACCCCATATGAACAACAATGTCAACCAACCAGAGCTTCCAGGGACTAAGCCACTACCCAAAGACTATACATGGACTGACCCTGGACTCCAACTGCATAGGACGCAATGAACGGCCTAGTAAGAGCACCAGTGGAAGGGGAAGCCCTTGGTCCTGCTAAGACTGAATCCCCAGTGAATGTGATTGTTGAGGGGAGGGCGGTAATGAGCAGAGGATGGGGAGGGGAACAACCATATAGAAGGGGAGGGGGAGGAGGTAAAGGTTAGGGGGATGTTGGTCTGGAAACTGGGAAAGGGAATAACAATTGAAATGTAAAAGAAATACTCAATTTAATATAGATGGAAGGAAAAAAGAATACAAGATATTGAAAAGAGAATCTCAAAAACCCAGGAGAGCAAAACCTATTCTCAACAATAAAGGAACTTCTGGGGACATCACCTTCACTGACCTCAAGCTGTATTACAGAACAATCATGATAAAAACTCCATGGCAGAGGAGAGAGGGTGAGAAGCCATGGCAGGTGATGTAAGATTCTGCTCTGAGTATTTACAAGTTGTTATCAATGTTCTAAGGGATGGATGGTACCAGGCTTTGTATGTTTAAGTGGGCAATTATATCTTACCAATTGGGTCAAAGATTATTGTGTTGTGTTCTTTTATGTGAGGGTTTGAGTATAGGAAAGTGTGCGGCTGGGCTGTGTTTCCGCCAAGATATCTAGCAGATATCTTTGGGCACCGAGGTGCGGACAAATTGGGTAAAAAACAATGATACTTCTTTTATTTTTATATTTTATAACAACAGATGGTGAGCCAAGGTGATGGGCAAGAATCCACTAGTAATCCTGAGGGTTGAGAGAAAGTTTTTATTTTCTAAGTAAGAGGAAGCCGGCGCCATGTTAAGTCATGTGATATCTTAAGTGTGGGGGGGGGGATTCAAACAAAGAAGTGGGGAAGCCACCTGGGCTGGCAGGCTGTAGGTCCCCTGCTGTCTGAGAAGTAATGACAGATCAGAGAGTTGGAGATTAAAAGCTGCTTTTTAAAGAAAGTTGTTTAGAAAGTCTTTCAGGATACTCATATTCTTTTTAACGTGGGCTCCCCGGGAATTTTGGGTTGAAATCCTAGTTAGACAAGCTACTTCTTAATTACAGGTATTATTAAAAGGTGATTGAGTTTGTTTTTAGAAAGAAGAGAGTAAAGAGATTACCTGAATCAGGTGGGGATTTTCATCCATGGTTCAGAACTTAGGGAAAAATTAGTCACTACCTCCAAGTAGAGAATTGTGATTGAATGTCTGTAACACCAGGGAGAGTGAATGCAGGCATATATTGTAGAAGTTATTAAGGTTAAAGAAAAATCTGTGAGGCGAATGCCAGCAGCAAACCACTGAACTGAGAATAGGACCCCCGTTGAAGGAATCAGAGAAAGAACTGGAAGAGCTTGAAGGGGCTCGAGACCCCTTATGAACAACAATGCCAAGCAACTAGAGCTTCCAGGGACTAAGCCACTACCTAAAGACTATACATGGACTGACCCTGGACTCTGACCTCATAGGTAGCAATGAATATCCTAGTAAGAGCACCAGTGGAAGGGGAAGCCCTTGGTCCTGCTAAGACTGAACCCCCAGTGAACGTGATTGTTGGGGGGAGGGCAGCAATGGGGGGGAGAGTGGAGGGCGGAACAACCATAAAGAAGGGGTGGGGGAGGGAATAGGGGGATGTTTGCCCGGAAACCGGGAAAGGGAATAACACTCGAAATGTAAATAAATACTCAAGTTAATAAAAAAATAATAAAAAAAAAAGAAAGAAAAATCTGTGCTCTGGGTAGAGAGCTTAACAGATTGAGATATTTTGGGCTAAAGTCCTGGTTTGATATGTTGCTTATTGATATTGGAATTGATAGAAAGTATTTGGTTTGTCTTATGAATTACCCTGCTAAAGGCCATATGGCTCGCTGATGGCGGCTAGCAAGGGTTTGTGGTTACTTTTGATATTTACCACAACAGGAAGCTCGAATTCTCTTAACATGGGCTCCACGGGAATTTTGGGTTCATTTCCTGATATCATAGAGTACAAAATCCTATCAGGCTCATTATTTAACTTACTTCCTTTTTAAAAAATTGTTTAGTCTTCATGATGGGTATGACTTTGAGTTTTATGGTTATATTATTACTCTGGGAGAGAGTGCAAGATACAAACTTTTCTGGTTACAGACTAAGGAACACAGTATTTTGGGAGGAAGATTTTGTCTTTGTGCTTTTAAAAAGTGTGATTAGGCTCTGGAAACCTCACAGAGTCATACTGATCAGATTTGATAGAGGTAGACTGCCTGAAAAATTTATTCAGGAGAATCAAACAAAAAGATATCTCGATTCTAAACCTTTGTCTTGAGAGTTGTATTTTACAGAGTGTGCCTACTTGGAATCCTGGTCTCAAGAACTTTCAGCTGAGTCCAGTCAGGACACATCCTGCTACAGCATTTGCTTCATTCTTCCTACCCCCTACCCTTAAGGATATCTCAACGCCCATGTACAGCTTGAAGAAGTTGTGGAGGAGTCGTCGCCCCAACTCCCTGGACTTTGGGGGTCTGAAAGTGGTTATTCTAAAGTTGTTTTAATGAGGTACTTAAAATTGGTTGTAATTTAACAGGGAGGAATTAGGTAGATTGAGTTATACAGTCGTAATCTTATTTGTTAACTAAGCTAAAATCATATCCTTGTTTTGATACAGAATTTATTTGTTAAAAGAGATTAAAAGTACAAGGTTTAGAGCCAGTCCTTCCATTCATGTCATTACAAACTTCTGAGTTGATTACACATGTGAGTTAAGGGCCAAATAGCAAACATATTACTGACTTTGTGAGAGAACTTTCAAGATATTATTAAGATATAAAGACAACAGTCCAGGTTGTCTTACATAGATAGATGGTTTTCAAAAACGTCAGAAATCCACAAAATTTGAGATTTAAAGTTATTCATCTTTTGTTGAGACATATCTGCTCCTAACAGTTCCCCTTTGGCAGATTTAACGAAGGATTTAAACATCTCTATCTCCAGGTGAGGTAATACTTTGTGGCTAGGCAGCCACTGGACAAAACTGCTTGTTTCATCTGCAGACTAATACTGTCCAGAAAAGGACAAATTATGCAGAATAGTTGACTGATAAACCCTGCCAAGACAGGGTGATCAGCCCTTCAAAATCTTCATTTCAAGAGTCTGTCAGTTGATTTTGGGCCAGAAGGCTGAAGACTTGTGCTCACATGTTGCTAACAGGGGACTGTGCTAGTGGAGATTTGTCTCTACAACCTCTCAGTTCTGGAAGCCGTGTTAGGCTTCCTATGTGTATAGATATTTGGTCATTTTCAGATTTCTGATGGGGTTAAAGACTGACTATAGTCTCATAGCCTATCAGGCTTTTTAACTCTGAATATACATATTTTATTGGATAGTTATCAGATAGTATACAAGCTAGGCAAGATATAATATAGATTTTAAGCCTTTCTTAAGCTGGAATGAAGAACTAAATGTTCTGTTTAACTGATATAGTGATGGACTGGGTGATGAGAATATCATATGCTTTATAAATTGTAAAATAGTAATAATTGTACTCAATTTATATATAAGTGAAAAGGCTTTTTAACTGGACAAAAAGGGGGAAATGTCGTGATTTGCCCTGAAGTTATCTGTATTTTGATGCTAATTCCACTGCCCCAAGGACAGCTGCCTAGTCAAGGACTCAGAACTCAGGTGACTTCACCAGAACCACCTCTCCATTGAATTTGTAAAGTACAGGTGAGGGGCAGGTACAGGATAGAAGGAGGCCTGTCATTGGAGGAGAAGGAAGGATGGGTGGGAGAGAAGTTTGAAGGAAGAGGAGGAGACTAGGACAGAGAAGAAGAGACAGGAGAAGAGAGAGGGTGAGAAGCCATGGCAGGTGATGTTAAGATTCTGCTCTGTTGGAACACTCCTCCATTGTTGGTGGGGTTGCAGACTGGTACAACCATTCTGGAAATCAGTCTGGAGGTTTCTCAGAAAATTGGACATTGAACTGCCTGAGGATCCAGCTATACCTCTCTTGGGCATATACCCAAAAGATGCCCCAACATATAAAAAAGACACGTGCTCCACTATGTTCATCTTGTAGCCTTATTTATAATAGCCAGAAGCTGAAAAGAACCCAGATGCCCTTCAACAGAGGAATGGATACAGAAAATGTGGTACATCTACACAATGGAATATTACTCAGCTATCAAAAACAACGACTTTATGAAATTGTAGGCAAATGGTTGGAACTGGAAAATATCATCCTGAGTGAGCTAACCCAATCACAGAAAGACATACATGGTATGCACTCACTGATAAGTGGCTATTAGCCCAAATGCTTGAATTACCCTAGTTGCCTAGAAAAAAATGAAACTCAAGACGGATGATCAAAATGTGAAGGCTTCACTCCTTCTTTAAAAGGGAACAAGAATACCCTTGGCAGGGAAGAGAGAGGCAAAGATTAAAACAGAGACTGAAGGAACACCCATTCAGAGCCTGCCCCACATGTGGCCCATACATATAGAGCCACCCAATTAGACAAGATGGATGAAGCAAAGAAGTGCAGACCGACAGGAGCCGGATGTAGATCGATCCTGAGAGACACAGCCAGAATACAGCAAATACAGAGGCGAATGCCAGCAGCAAACCACTGAACTGAGAACGGGACCCCGCTGAAGGAATCAGAGAATGAACTGAAGAGCTTGAAGGGGCTTGAGACCCCAATATATGTACAACAATGCCAAGCAAACCAGAGCTTCCAGGGACTAAGCCACTACCTAAAGACTATACATGGACTGACCCTGGACCCAACCTCATAGGTAGCAATGAATATCCTAGTAAGAGCACCAGTGGAAGGGGAAGCCCTGGGTCCTGCTAAGACTGAACCCCCAGTGAACTAGACTGTCGGGGGAGGGCGGCAATGGGGGAGGGTGGGGAGGGGAACACCCATAAGGAAGGGGGGGAGGAAGGGATGTTTGCCGGAAACCGGGAAAGGAATAACACTCGAAATGTACATAAGAAATACTCAAGTTGATAAAAAAAAAAAAAAAAAAAAAAAAAAAAAGATTCTGCTCTGTTTATTTATAGGTTGTTATCAATGTTCCTAAGGGATGGATGGTACCGGGCTTTGTATGTTTAAGTGGGCAATTATATCTTACCAATTGGGTCAAAAAAAACTCCATGGCATTGGCACAGAGACAGGCAGGTAGATGAATGGACTAGAATTGAAGTCCCAGAAATAAACCCACACACCTATTTTATCAAAGGCACTAAAACCATACATGAAAAAAAGACAGCATTTTCAACAAATGGTGCTGGTTCAACTGGAAGTCAGCAAATAGAAAAATGCAAATTGAACCATTATCTCCTTGGACAAAGCACAAGTTCAAGTGGATCAAAGACCTCACATAAAACCATATGCACTAAAACTAATAGTCAAGAAAGTAGGGGAGAGCCTAGAACACATAGGCACAGGGGAAATTTTCCTAAACAGAATGCCAATGGCTTATGCTCTAAGATCAAGAAAGGACAAATGGGACCTCATAAAATTGCAAAGCTTCTGTAAGGCAAAGGAACTTGTCAATGGGACAAAACAGAAACCAACAGATGGGGAAAAGATCTTTACCAGTTCTACATCTGGTAGAGTACTAATATCTAATATATACAAAGAACTCAAGAAGTTAGGCTTCAACAAATCAAACTAAAGAATGGAGTACAGAGCTAAACAAAGAATTCTCAACTGAGAAATACCAAATAGCTGAGAAGCATCTAAAGAAATGTTCAACATCCTTAGTCATCCAGGAAAATTCAAATCAAAAAAGCCTGATATTCCACCTCACACAGGTCAGAATGGCTAATATCAAAAACTCAGGTGGCAGTAAATGCTGGTGAGGATGTAGAGAAGTAGGAACACTCCTTCATTGCTGGTGGGATTGCAAGCTGGTATGACCACTCTGGAAATCATTCTGGCAGTTCCTCAGAATATCGGACATAGTACTACCTGAGGACCCAGCTATACCACTCCTAGGCATACACCCAAAAGGTGCTCCAACATATAACAAGGACACATATTCATAGCAGCCTCATTTGTAATAGCCAGAGGCTGGAAAAAAGCCAGATGTTCTTCAAGAAAGGAATAGATACAGAAAATGTCGTATATTTACACAGTGTCATACTACTAAGCTATTTAAAACAATGACTACATGAAATTCTTAGGCAAATGGTTGGATCTAGAAAATATCATGCCAAGTGAGGTAACTAGTCACAAAAGAACACAAATGGTATGCACTCACTGATAAGTGAATATTAGCCCAAAAGCTTGGAATACCTAAGAAAAAAATCCACAGATCATATGAAGCCCAAGAAGAAGGAAGACCAAAATGTGCATGCTTCATCCCTTCTTAGAAGGGAGAACAAGATACTCACGGGAGGAAATACAGGGGCAAAGAGTAGAGCAGGGACCAAAGAAGAGGTTATTCAGAGACCTCCCTACCAGAGGATCCATCCGATATGCTGCTACCAAACCCAGTCATTATTGCTGGTGCCAAGTGCTTCCTGACAGGAGCATGATAGAGCTGTCTGAGAGTCTCTGCCAGAGCCCTACTGTTACAGATGAGGATGGTTGCAGCTAACGATTGGACTGAACCAGGGCACCCCATTGATAGAGAAAAGACTGAAGGAACTGAATGTGGTTACAACACCATAGAAAGAACAACAATATCAACCAAACAAATTCCACCAGAGCTGCCAGGGACTAAACCACCAACCAGTGAGTACACATAGAGGGACCCATGACTCCAGCCACATATGTGGCAGAGGATGGCATTGTCCAGCATCAGTAAGAAGAAAATCCCTTGATCCTGTGAAGGCTTTTTTCCCCAATGTAGACTAATGCCAGGGCATTGAGGTTAGAGTGGATGGGTGGGAATGGTAACATCTTCCTAGAAGCAGGGGGAGGGGAGGAGATAATGGACAGGGGGGAAGGGGATAACATTTAAAATGTAAATACATAAAATATCCAAGAAAAATAAAATCATTAATTAAAAGAAATGTAAGCACATAAAATATCCCAAAAGATAACATTAAAAAAAGAAATAGCACAGAAATCTTTCCATATATTATTAGTAAACATGGGGTCATGCTTCTCTGCTTTATTAATTGTATTTTAATTTTGAACTGCTGAATTTAAAACAATGAATGATTTAATTAATATTTAAAAAAAATCAACAAAACCTAGAGCTGGTTCATTGAGAAAACCAACATGATAAATGAATCATTCCCAGACTAACAGGAGGGCACAGTGACAGTATCCAATTTAACAAAATAAGAAATGAAAAGAGAAATATAACAACAGAAACCAAGGAAATAGAAATAATAATCAGATCCTACAACAAAAGCCATTTCCTAATGAAATGAATAATCTTCTAGGCAGGTACAGGTACAAAACTCAAATCAGAATCAGTTAACCATCTAAATAACCCCTAAAGAAATAGAAGCAGTCATTAAAAGTCTAACAACCAAAAAAAAAACCCAGGAGCAGATGAGTTTAGTGCAGAATTCTATCAGATCTTCAAAGAAGATCTAATACCAATATTCTTCAAACTCCTCCACAAAATAGAAACAGAAAGAACACTATGCAAACCGTTCTAGAAAGCCACAATTATGCTCACGCCTAAACCACACAAAGACCCGACAAAGAAAGAGAATTTCAGACCAATTATGAATATTGATACAAAAATACTCAAAATTCTGGCAAACTGAATTCAAGAACACATCCAAATTATCATTCACCATGAGCAAGTAGGCTTATCCCAGGAATGCAAGGATGGTTCAAACTATGGAAATCCATCAATGTATTCCAGTATATAAACAAACTCAAAGAAAAAAAAACCACATGATCATCTTTTTAGATTCCGACAAAACCTTTGACAAAATATAACACGCATTCGTGTTAAAAGGATTGGAGAGATCAGGAATTCAAGGCTCAATAGGAGGAAAAGCTCTTGGTCCTGTAAAAGTTGTTTCTGCAATGTAGGGGATTGCCAGGGTGGGTGGGTAAGAGTGGAGGCATCAGGCTGGAGAGATGGCTCAGTCATTAAAGGCTAGGCTCACAACCAAAAATATAAGAGAGTGGGAGCAGGGAGAAGGGGAAAGGGTATGGGAGAGGAGGGAAAAGGGATGACATTTGAAATGTAAGTATATAAAATATTCAAGAGCAATAACATTTTTTTCCTTTTCTTTTTTTCCAGAGCTGGGGACCGAACCCAGGGCCTTGTGCTTGCTAGGCAAGCACTCTACCACTGAGCAAAATCCCCAACCCCGCAATAACATTTTTTAAAACATACTTTTTTAAATCAGTAATTCAATGTTCATACTTTAATATAATAAAAGCAAACCCAGATATCCCTCAAGAGAGGAATGAATATAGAAAACGTGGTACACATGCTCCACTATGTTCATAGCAGCCTTATTTAAAATAGAAGCTGGGAACAACCCAGACATCCCTCAATGGAAGAATGGATATAGAAAATGTGGTACATTTACACAAGGAAGTACTACTCCGCTATTAAAAACAATGACTTCATGGAAATCATAGACAAATGGATAGAACTACAAAACATCATCCTGTATGAGCTAACCCAGTCACAAAAGAACATACATGATATGTACTCAATAATAAGGGGATATTGGGCAAAAAGCTTAGAACACCCATGATACAACTCACAGACAAAAGGTCAAGGAGAAGGAAGATCAAAGTGGGGATGCTTCCACCGTTATTAGGAGGGGGAACAAAATACAGGAGTTAGAGTATGGTCAGGACTTGGGAGGAAAAGAAAATGGAAAGGGAGAAAAGGGGACGAATCAGGTATGGGAGGAGACTGGGATGATATACAGAAAATTATGAAATTAAGCAGAGGTGTGTAGCAATGGGGGATGGGAAATTGAGGGATGTAGCCACCAGATACAAGGAAAGTAGAGGCTCTCAGGACCTGAAAGGGATAGGATTAGCTGAAATGCCCAACAAAGGGGAAAAAGAACCTGTAGAGACCATATCCAGAGGTTAGGCAAGGCCCCCTGACTGAAGGACTGGGCCACCCACTCATCTCCAAATTTTTAGCCCAGAATTGCTCCTGTCTAAAGAAATACATGGGGTTGGGGATTTAGCTCAGTGGTAGAGCACTTGCCTAGCAAGCGCAAGGCCCTGGGTTCGGTCCCCAGCTCCGAAAAAAAAAAAAGAAAGAAAGAAAAAGAAATACATGGACAAAGTGCAGAGATGAGACTGAAGGAAAGGCCATCCAGAGACTACCCTACCTGGGGATTCATTCATATACAGACTCCAAACCCAGGAACTATTGTAGATGCCAAGAATGGCATGCTGTCAGGAGCCTGACATAACTGTCTCCTTTGAGGCTCTGCCAGAACCTAACAGATACAGATGTGGATGCTCATAGCCAACCACTGAACTGAGTATGGGGACCCCAATGGAGGAACTAGGGAAAGGATAGAAGGAGCTGAAAGTGTTTGTAACCCTACAGGAAGAAAAAAAAGGTCAGCCAACCAGACTCCCGAAGAGCTCCTAGGGGCTAAACCACCAACCAAAGCGTTCCATGGAGAGACCCATGACTCCAGCGGCATATGTACCAGAGGATGGCCTAATCTGGGAGAGGAGGCCCTTGGTCCTGTGATGGCTCGATGCTCCAGGGTAGGGAAATGCCAGTGTCGGGAAGTAGGAGTGGTTTGCTGGTTGGAGGAGAAACCTCACAGAAGCAGGGGTAGGGAGGATGAGATAGAAGGCTTCTACCGAGGAAACCAGTGTAAAAGGGGATAACATTTGAAATGTAAATAAATAAAATATCCAATAAAAAACTGTTATTAAAAATAAGATTCCAAGAAACTAGAGGCAATGAGAGTTCTTTAATGCCCTGCCAGATAAATGAGGTATATAACATGGAATGGCATAACAGCAGGCAAGAAGCAACTCTGAGATGAAATACCCATAGTCCTTGCCTCTTCAGAGCACACACATCTCAGACATGCAAAAATCAGTGGTGCATCTTCAGAAAGCTCACTTGCTTGCCACACCCTTCCCTGAATGACTCCAGCCAGTTGAAAAATGAAAAAAATAAGAGCTTTTCAAGATAGTCTCACTTTCTTTTTTTTTACCTTTATTAACTTGAGTATTCTTATTTACATTTCAATTGTTAATCCCCTTCCCAGTTTCCAGGACAACATTCCCCTAAGCACTCCCCCTCCCCTTCCTCCCAACATTACCGCCCTCCCACCAACAATAACATTCACTGGAGGTTCAGTCTTGGCAAGACCAAGGGCTTCCCCTTCCACTGGTGCTCTTACTAGGATATTCATTGCTACCTATGAGGTCAGAGTCCAGGGTCAGTCCATATATAGTCTTTAGGTAGTGGCTTAGTCCCTGGAAGATCTGGTTGCTGGCATTGTTGTTCATGTGGGGTCTCCAGCCCCTTCATGCTCTTCCAGTCCTTTCTCTGATTCCTTCAACGGGGGTCCTGTTCTCAGGTCAGTGGTTTGCTGGTGGCGTTTGCCTATGTATTTGCTGTATTCTGGCTGTGTCTCTCAGGAGAGATCTACATCTGGTTCCTGTCAGCCTGCACTTCTTTGCTTCATCCATCTTATCTAGTTTGGTGGCTGTATATGTATGGGGAAGGCTCTGAAGGGGTGGTCCTTCTGACTCTGTTCTAAAGTTTGCCTCCCTATTCCCTCACAAGGGTATTCTTGTTCCCCTTTTAAAGAAGGAGTGAAGCATTCGCATTTTGGTCATCCTTCTTGAGTTTCATGTGTTCTGTGCATCTAGGGTAACTCAAGCATTTGGGCTAATAGCCAGTTATCAATCAGTGCATACCATGTGTGTTTTTCTGTGATTGGCTTACCTCACTAGGGATGATATTATCCAGTTCCATCCATTTGCCTATGAATTTCATAAAGTCATTGTTTTTGATAACTGAGTAATATTCCATTGTGTAGATGTAGAACTTTTTCTGTATCCATTCCTCTCTTGAAGGGCATCTGGGTTCTTTCCAGGTTCTGGCTATTATAAATACGGCTGCTTTGGACATAGTGGAACATGTGTCTTTGTTATATGTTGGGGCATCTTTTGGGTATGTGCCCAAGAGGTATAGCTGGGTCATCAGATAGTTGAATGTCCAATTTTCTGAGGAACCTCCAGACTGATTTCCAGAATGGTTGTACCAGTCTGCAATCCCACCAACAGTGGAGGAGTGTTCCTCTTTCTCCACATCCTCGCCAGCATTTGCTGTCACCTGAGTTTTTGATCTTAGCCATTCTCACTGGTATGAGGTGAAATCTCAGGGTTGTTTTGATTTGCATTTCCCTTATGATTAAAGCTGTGAACATTTCTTTAGGTGTTTCTCAGCCATTTGGCATTCCTAAACTGTGAATTCTTTGTTTAGCTCTGAACCCCATTTTTAATAGGGTTATTTGTCTCCCTGCAGTCTAACTTCTTCAGTTCTTTGTATATTTTGGATATAAGCCCTCTATCAGTTGGAGGATTGGTAAAGATCTTTTCCCAATCTGTTGGTTGCTGTTTTGTCCTAACAACAGTGTCCTTTGCCTTACAGAAGCTTTGCAGTTTTATGAGATCCCATTTGTCGATTCTTGATCTTAGAGTATAAGCCATTAGTGTTTTATTCAGGAAATTTTCTCCAGTGCCCATGTGTTGAAGATGCTTTCCCACTTTTTCTTCTATTAGTTTGAGTGTGTCTGGTTTGATGTGGAGGTCCTTGATCCACTTGGACTTAAGCTTTGTACATGGTGATAAGCTGGATCAATCTGCATTCTTCTACATGCTGACCTCCAGTTTAACCAGCACCATTTGCTGCAAATGCTATCTCTTTTCCATTGGATTGTTTTGGCTCCTTTGTCAAAAATCAAGTGACCATAGGTGTGTGGGTTCATTTCTGGGTCTTCAATTCTATTCCACTGGTCTATCTATCTGTCTCTGTACCAATACCATGCAGTTTTTATCACTAATGCTCTGTAATTTTGCTTGAGTACAGGGATAGTGATTCCCCCAGAAGTCCTTTTATTTTGAGGATACTTTTAGCTATCCTGAGTTTTTTGTTATTCCAGATGAATTTGCAAATTGTTCTGTCTAACTCTTTGAAGAATTGGATTGGTATTTTGATGGGGATTGCATTGAATCTGTAGATTGCTTTTGGTAAAATGGCCACTTTTACTATATTAATCCTGCCAATCCATGAGCATGGGAGATCTTTCTATCTTCTGAGGTCTTTTTCAATTTCTTTCCTCAAAGGCTTAAAGTTCTTATCATACAGATCTTTCACTTGCTTGGTTAAAATAACAAAGAGGTATTTTATATTATTTGGGACTATTATGAAGGGTGTCATTTCCCTAATTTCTTTCTTGGCTCATTTCTTTTTTGTGTAGAGGAAGGCTATTGATTTATTAGTGTGAATTTTATACCTATCCACTTTACTGAAGGTATTTATCAGGTTTAGTAGTTCTCTGGTGGAACTTTTGGGATCACTTAAATATACTATCATATCATCTGCAAATAGTGATATTTTGACTTCTTCTTTTTCCAATCTGTATCTCCTTGATCTCCTCTTGTTGTCTGATTGCTAAGGCTAGAACGTCAAGAACTAAATTGAATAAGTAGGGATAGAGTGGGCAGCCTTGTCTAGTCCCTGATTTTAGTGGGATTGCTTCAAGTTTCTCTCCATTTAGTTTAATGTTAGCTACTGGTTTGCTGTATCTGGCTTTTACTATATTTAGGTATGGGCCATGAATTCCTATTCTTTCCAGAACTTTCATCATGAAGGGGTGTTGAATTTTGTCAAATGCTTTCTCAGCATCTAATGAAATGATCATGTGGTTTTGTTCTTTCAGTTTGTTTATATAATGGATCACGTTGATGGTTTTCCGTATATTAAATCATCCCTGCATGCCTGGAATGAAGCCTACTTGATCATGGTGGATGATTGTTTTGATGTTCTCTTGGATTCGGTTTGCCAGAATTTTACTGACTATTTTTGCATCGATATTCATAAGGGAAATTGGTCTGAAGATCTCTTTCTTTGTTGGGTCTTGGTAAGGTTTAGGTATAAGAGTAATTGTGGCTTCATAGAAGGAATTTGGTAGTGCTCCATCTGTTTCAATTTTGTGGAATAATTTGGATAATGTTGGTATGAGGTCTTCTATGAAGGTCTGATAGAATTCTGCACTGAACCCGTCTGGACCTGGGCTCTTTTTGGTTGGAAGACCTTTAATGACTGCTTCTATTTCGTTAGGAGTTATGGGTTTGTTTAAATGGTTTATCTGTTCCTGATTTAACTTTGGTACCTGGTATCTGTCTAGGAAATTGTCCATTTGCTGCAGATTTTCAAGTTTTGTTGAATATAGGCTTTTGTAGTAGGATCTGATGATTTTTTGAGTTTCCTCTGATTCTGTAGTTATGTCTCCCTTTTCATTTCTGATTTTGTTAATTTGGACAGACTCTCTGTGTCCTCTCGTTAGTCTGGCTAAGGGTTTATCTATCTTGTTGATTTTCTCAAAGAACCAACTTTTGGTTCTGCTGATTCTTTGTATGGTCCTTTTTGTTTCTACTTGGTTGATTTCAGCTCTGAGTTTGATTATTTCCTGCCTTCTACTCCTCCTGGGTGTATTTGTTTCTTTTTGTTCTAGAGCTTCTAGGTGTGCTGTCAAGCTGCTCATATATGCTCTTTCCTGTTTCTTTCTGCAGGCACTCAGAGCTATGAGTTTTCCTCTTAGCATGGCTTTCATTGTGTCCCATAAGTTTGGGTATGTTGTACCTTCATTTTCATTAAATTCTAAGAAGTCTTTAATTTCTTTCTTTATGTCTTCTTTGACCAGGTTATCATTGAGTAGAGGATTGCTCAACTTCCATGTATATGTGGGCGTTCTTCCATTATTGTTATTGAAGACCAGCTTTAGCACGTGGTGGTCTGATAGAATGGGTGGGATTATATCTATCTATCTGTATCTATTGAGGCCTGTTTTATGATCAATTATATGGTCAACTTTGGAGAACGTACCATGAGGTGGTGAGAAGAAGGTATATTCTTTTGTTTTAGGATAGAATATTCTATAAATATCTCTTAAGTCCATTTGGCTCATTGTAGGGAGCGGCTAAAGATGGCGCCGACATCCGGTGGTCGTTGGTGATAAACACCTGCAATGCACATGTGTTGGCATTTCTCCGGCAGCTTCAGGCTGGAGTGATATTCGTGCTAATGAGGTATTTCATGCTCCACCAATCCCTAGAGGACAAGTATATAGCCATATCCTGTCTTGTATATAAGGCTGGTGCCTTTGTTCCTCGGGGTCCCGCTTATCAACAATGAGGTGTTCCTGCAATAAAGGCTGTTGAGAAGAATCCAATGGTGTTTTGTCTTCCTTGCTGGACGAGGTGGGCGTTGCAACTGGTGACCATATACAGGGATCTGAGGACATCCCTCGTGGATTCAGAACTCTTCAACATCAGGACGGCGACGTCGGTAAGTTCCCAGATGGGACAATAAAGCTCCTGGATAAGGGACTATAAAGCTCCCGGGTAAAGGGACTATAAAGTTCCCTAATAGGGACAATAAGGTTCTCTGGAGTAAGCAGAGATGATGAAAGCCTTGGTTTAGAGGCAAAAAGTTTGTGGAATACAGCAATGTTGTTTTTCCCCAATTGATCCTCTGTGGGTTGGACTAGCACTTTTGCCTTTTACCCTTTTTGTGTGGTGGTGTTGTTACTGTTTGAATTGCCACCGTCCCGGGCATGAGTGCATTTGCTGGGAAGAGCCCACTAATGATGAGCTACAAGATCGTGTGTAAATAAACACGTCAGCCCGCCCTGCTCGTAAATCGATCGTAAATAAGCTCGTAAAGCATGGGAAACTCACACTCCACCCCACTCCTGTCAGCTCTTCAGGAGCTTCTTGGTCAGCATAAGCTTAAAATCAAAAAGAAAATCCTGTTGACTTTTCTTGATGAATGTGACTGTTGTGCTCCGTAGTTTATAGTGTCAGGATGTCTTAGTTTGAGAGCATGGGACAAGTTAGGAAAAGATCTAGATAGGGAAACAACAGAGGGCAAGCTTAAACCAGGGACAAAGCCGCTTTGGCAAATGGTCCGTGCCTGCTTAGAAGATAAACGATGTGAAGAAGCTGTTAGGACAGGTCAGAAAATCCTTACAGAGCAACAAGAAAGTATGTCAGAGGGAGAGAAAGTTTTGAAGGAAGGAAAGAAAAGAAAGGGAGGAAACGGAGTAAAAGAAAAGACAGAAAAACCAAGGAGAGGATAGAGAAAGACAAGAGTGATAGTCCAGACCTAGAGACAAAGAAAATATATCCCTCTTTAAAGGCATTGACCTTGAGAATGTCTAGTGACTCAGAGCTTAGTGAGAATGAATTGGCAGACCTTGAGGAAGAAACCGCTCATAAATAAAAGTTCCCCAGATAAGGACTCCGGGTATGGAGCAAGTGTACTGAGAAAGGAAATTTAATTTTATGGACCCCGCTCTAGTGGCAGTGTGTTGGTTAATAGCCAACGTTATTTTTTTTTTTGAAGCATAGTGTTTTATCTGTGCTTGTCCTCACAGCCCACAGAGTAGGGGGGAGCAAAACTAGCTGCGGAGCTGCTGCACTGAGCATGGAGACTTCTCAGTCTCACCCAATTTTTCTGGCTCTTCAAGAGCTGTTTGAAAGAAAAAGGCTTAGGATGAAAAGAAGCAATATAGAGAGATTTCTTAGTGAATGTGATGCCATTGCACCTTGGTTCGCTGTCTCTGGGAATCTCATGGTAGACAGCTGAGATAAGCTGGGGAAGGATTTAGATTTTGCTTGGGAGCAAGGAATCTTAAAGGCGGAGCTTCAGCCGGTATGGCACTTAGTGCGTAGCTGCCTAGAAGATCAGAAATGCTGTCAGCAGGCTATAAAAAAGGAACAGGCTGCATTAGAAATGCTACAGGAGGAATGATCTGAAAAGGCTGAGAGTAAGGAGGGGGAGGATTCTAAGGAAAACAAGAACAGGAAAGGAATTTATCCATCCCTCAAAGAACAGGATCAGAAAAAAAAAATTCCAGTTGCTGCCTTTAGTGGCCTGACCTTCAACACTTGCTCACAGAAGGAGAGTGCTCATTAAGAGAAGTTCTTTAAGGGAGCCTGCCTTATCTGCCGGCCTTATTCCAAGAGAGGAGTTGATCTCCAACATTAAGTTACATGGAGAGTGCTTTGATCCTATCCCCTCAGCAGCCAGTTTCTGCCCCTATGGTCAAAATGCCCCAGGTTTAGGGACAGGAGAGCCCCTGAAGTAGTTTCAGAAAAAGTCTACAGCAGACTGTGAGTAACTTTGTTTTGCCAGATAGAATAGGCTTTACTCTAAGACGATAAGAGGAGAAAGTCTTGGCACCGGCTCTTCACTTACTCCAACTGGAAGCTGTGGCCAAGGTCAGGATTAATGTTTTCTTTTCCATGGGCCTTTAGCCCACTGAGACAGTTTTGATAAAGGGCTGCTACTGAGGTCCTGAAAGTCCCAGGTGAAATGGTTACAATTCTTTTGTCAACCACTTGATGAAAAGATCATTTAAAAACATTAAATGACTTTCAGAAATTACTAGGAAGCATAAATTGGATTCGACCCTATAAAAATGCCCAATGTAGAGTTACAACCACTCTATGAGATCCTGAGAGGGGATTCTCAGCTTACTTCACCCCATGCTTTAACCAAGGAAGCACGATTATCCTTAAGGAAAGTAGAAGAAAGACTGGAATAGGCAGTGCTAAGAACGTACAAGGAAATGGAAGAGCTCCTTTTGTGTATACTGAGAACCTTTTGTCAGCCTACAGTAGTGCTATGGCAACAAGGACTGCTTCTTTGGATTTATCCCCATATTTCTCCTAATAAGACCCTTGAATATTACCCTTCTGCCATTGCACAGCTTGCTATGTTAGGTGTAAAATCTTGTATTCAGCATTTTGGTATTTTACCCAAGAAAATTATTATACCATATACTGCAACTCAGGTGGAAACATTGTGTGCCTTGATAGATGATTGGGCCATATTACACTGTAGTTTTGATGGAGAGTTTGACAATCATTATCCTAAGGATCCTTTGTTACAATTTTTTACTGAACATCCAGTGATTTTTCCTAAGGTCACTGCCTCAGAGCCTTTGTCTGGAGCATTAGATATTTATACAGATGGCTCCAAAACAGGTGTAGGTGCCTATATGGTTGATTCTCAAGAACCAGTATTAATTCAATACAGTCCAGGCACCCCCCAAATTACAGAATGTAAAATTGTATTAGAAGTTTTTAAAAGATTTCATAATTCTTTTAATTTAATTTCTGATTCTGCTTATGTAGTTAATGCTGTGCGCTCACTTGAAATTGCAGGGCCAATTAGGTCGACTAGTACTGTATGTCAAATTCTTTTAGAATTACAAATATTGATTTGGGCCAAAAAAATAAATTTTCAAACAACATATTCGAGCCCATACTAATTTGCCTGGTCCCATGACCAGCAATAATGCCCTGGTGGATGCTAGTACTCGCAGAGAGTTTATTTTTCATGCTGCTCCGGTTGATCTCGCTAGAGAATTTCATCAAAAGTTTCATCTCCTGCCTTCACTCTTCAACAAAAATTTAAAATCTCTAGAGCTGGAGCTCGTGATGTGGTGTTACATTGCCAGAATTGTGTTCAATTTCACCACCCTCCTCAGGTGGGAATTAACCCTCGTGGTCTGATTCCACTAAAACTTTGGCAAATGGATGTCACTCACATATCTCAATTTGGAAATTTAAAATATGCTCATGTTTCTGTTGATACCTGTTCCGGTATTATACATGCTACTCTGATGACTGGTGAAAAGTCTCGTAATGCCATTAGTCATTGCTTAGAGGTGTGGGCAGCCTGGGGAAAGCCTGATAGTCTCAAGACAGACAATGGGCCTGCCTACACAGCAAAGTCCTTTCAGGCATTTTGCCAGACAATGCAGGTCAAGCATACTACTGGATTACCGTACAATCCCCAGGGTCAAGGAATTGTGGAAAGAGCACATCGTACCTTAAAAGAGCTTATACAAAAACAAAAAGGGGGAATTGCCTATGGCAGAACACCAAGAGAACAGTTGTCATTAGCGCTTTTTACTTTGAACCATTATGACTAATGCAGAAGTAAAGTGGAATTATGTCTTAACTGATGAATGGCGTGGCCCAGATCCCGTGATTTCGAGATCTAGGGGAGCTGTTTGTGTTTTCCACAGAATCAAGACAATCCAATTTGGGTGCCTGAGCGTTTGACTAGCAAACTGCCTCCTGCTACTCCTTACAATGGAACTACACACTCTATTATTGCTGGGAATGGTAATCCAGGTTGATTCACTCACTCTGTGGGCTATTGCCAGATCCTGGCCAGTACTTATGCCAGTTCATAGCAATTCTACTGTATTGCCAACCTTTTTCTCCACCTTTTGTTTGTGTGATGTTCTTTGTATAGTGCCAAATGGAGAATTGCCCCAACGGTATACTGCCACTAAACTTTCTTTGTTGCATACATTATGTTTCACTCTTAAAAATTCCTTCCAGCCTTGTATATGGCTGTGAAGAACAACATTGGCTAATTGGTTAGATCCTGTTAGCAATAGTGCTATGGGCACTGGAACCATCCTGGCTGCTTTGAGTCAAGTTACCCAAGGAGCCTCTTCAGGCAGTGGAGACACATCAATCAATAATTCTGCTAAGTTGAACATTACAACTTTGATTATGATGCATAATTGTAGTTTTCCATCACGCCCGGGGCAAGGCAATCACACACTGGATAACTCTACCTGTCGTAGAGTCCTACCTACTTGCCCCCATATCAAGAGTTTCCACCTGATTTTACCCCATGTCAAAGTCCTACAATTCCTACTGGGATTTGAATTTTCCCCTCCTCTTGGCAATGTACAGTATGATCGCGGGAAAAATAAGACTGGCAAGTGTAATTTTTGGCCTTGGTATCAATGGATATTATCAAATGAACTGGGAGAATACACATCTCTAATTCCTTTTGCCTGATTATTAGGTGAAGACTTTACATTGTATAATATTTCAGCCACTAGAACAAATAACAAAACCAGTTTAGTAAATGTCAAGATTAATGGCCCTTTAGTAAATGATACTGCTGTTCGTGCTTCAATATGTGTTAGGCCACCTTTCTTCTTTCTGATAAGCACTAATGTAAGCGATGATGCTTTAAATTGTAATAATTCTGATGTAGTCTGCTATTTAGCTGAATGCTGGGATGGCACCAATGATACCGCAGTGATGGTCAAGATTCCCTCCTTTGTGCCAATCCCAGTAGAAGCCAACCCAGATAATTTTCCCATACTTCATTTACTAAGAACCAAAAGGGATTTTGGTATTATGGCAGCTATAATTTCAGCCATTGTACTACCAGCCGCTGCAGCAACAATAGCCGCGATTGCTATGACTAATCAAGTACAGACGGCTGAGACTATCAATCAGATTGTGGGAAGAACCGCAGTGGCACTAGAGATACAAGAAGAATTTAATACACACTTGGCATCTGGCCTTCTATTAGCTAATCAACAGATAGATTTAATCCAAGAACAAATTGAAGCATTATATCATATGACACAGCTGTCCTGTGTTTCCTCCCTTAGAGGCTTATGTATTACTCCTTTGCAAGCCAATTTTTCTCAGTATTCTCAACAGAGCAAAGAAATCTCGAATTATCTGAAAGGAAACTGGTCTGTGAAAGCAGAGCAACTATCGAGGCAATTGCTGATGCAAATTGCTGTCCTTAACAGCACTAGATTGGAACCTATCACGTTTGGAGATTTCACCTCATGGATTACTAATGCTTTCTCCTTTTTTAAAGAATGGGCTGGGGTTGGGGATTTAGCTCAGTGGTAGAGCGCTTGCCTAGGAAGCGCAAGGCCCTGGGTTCGGTCCCCAGCTCCGAAAAAAAAAAGAACCAAAAAAAAAAAAAAGAATGGGCTGGCATGTTTGCCTGGGGGGGCATTGTCCTTTTGGGATGTGGAGTATGTCTATGGCTTTTCTGCCGTTTACAACGAGAACATGCCAGACACAAAGCGATTGTTTACCAAGCTATGGTTGCCATTGAAAGTGGTACGTCTCCCAACATATGGCTGGCCTCTTTAAAAAATTAAGAGTTCGCCCTAGATCATTTTTGTCACTGTCATGTGAAGCCATTGTATCCAGAGACGGGCAACTTTCCTCGGGCTCAGACCAACCTAAGACAGGGGCCCAGTGGCAATAGGGTAACCCAAGGATGGGTAAGTCCAAGTCTCAGAGAGGAACGACCTAAGACAGGAGCAATGACATAAATTGACATGACACCCAGATCTAGACCAGTCATTTTTAGAAAACAAAAAAGAGGGAGATGTAGGGAGCGGCTAAAGATGGCGCTGACATCTGGTGGTCGTTGGTGATAAACACCTGCAATGCACATGTGTTGGCATTTCTCCGGCAGCTTCAGGCTGGAGTGATATTCATGCTAATGAGGTATTTTATGCTCCACCAATCCCTAGAGGACAAGTATATAGCCATATCCTGTCTTGTATATAAGGCTGGTGCCTTTGTTCCTCGGGGTCCCCCTTATCAACAATGAGGTGTTCCTGCAATAAAGGCTGTTGAGAAGAATCCAACGGTGTTTTGTCTTCCTTGCTGGACGAGGTGGGCGTTGCAGTTCATGACATCTGTTAGTCTGTCTATGTCTCTGTTTAATTTCTGTCTTCATGATCTTCCATTGATGAGAGTGGGGTGTTGAAATCTCCTACTATTATTGTGTGAGGTGCAATGTGTGCTTTGAGCTTTAGTAATGTTTCTTTCATGTATGTAGGTGCCCTTGTATTTGGAGCATAGATATTTAGGATTGAGAGTTCATCTCAGTGGATTTTTCCTTTGATGAATATGAAGTGCTTCCTTATCTTTTTTGATGACTTTTAGTTGAAAATCAATTTTATTCGATATTAGAATGGCTACTTTAGCTTGCTTCTTCAGACCATTTGCTTGGAAAGTCATTTTCCAGCCTTTCATTCTGAGGTAGTATCTGTCTTTGTCTCTGAGGTGTGTTTCTTATAGGCAGCAGAATGCAGGGTCCTCATTGCCTAACCAGTTTGTTAATCTATGTCTTTTTACTGGGGAGTTGAGACCATTGATGTTGAGAGATATTAAGGAATAGTGATTATTGCTTCCTGTAATATTCATATTTGGATGTGAGATTATGTTTGTGAGATTATGTTCTCCTGTATTTGTTTAAGAAAGTCATTTATGTCCTTCCTTTAGGCCTCTATCATCATCATGGAATGTGACTTTAAATCCAAATCTTGCTTTTATGGTGTGATGGGGTATCCAGGAATTGCTATAGTGGGAGAACTGGGTTCCAATGATTCCACGTAGTCTTGGTTTCTACTGTTTATGTTTTTGAGCTTACCTTTTGCCATCTGCTTATCTCTAGTGTTACCAGTCCTCACTGTCTCTGACACCAGCCTGTCCCTCCTGTGATTCTGCTTGTGTCAGAACTACTCAGAATCCAGGTGTCTCTGTGATCCTATGATTCTGGGATCTTGAGATCCTGGTTGCATCCAGTCTCCTGGGAGTCAAGCTTCTTCTGTGATTCTGTGATACTGTATCACTGGACATTTCATATCACCTATGATCCTGGGAGTATTAGAGCACTTAGGAGTCAGGCTTCCTCTGGGTGTTTTGGGAGTGGTTGTGGAGCGATTGCCCAAGGTTTGCTCAGGGCACCGGTTCAGACTGGAAGGGACCTGTGCTCCTGGCTGGGCGTGGGTTCCTGCATCCCTGAATCCAAGGGGTTCCAATTACTCCCAGTGTTGGGGCACTTGTTCTGGCCCCCTCATTTCTCTACAACCAGCTCTTTCTTTATTTTCTTCCATGGTTTTTTGGAATATATTTTGTAGTCTTTTAAACTGGGAATCTTCTATTCCTATTATTCTTAGGTTTTGTCTTTTCATATAGAAATTAATTTCCTAGCTATTCTGTATTAGAAACATTTCAGATTTGTTATTTTCTTTGATTGGAGTATGAACTTCTTCCATAGTATCTTCTATGCCTGAGATTCTTTCTTTTAATCTCTTGTATTCTGTTGGTGATGCTTGCATCTGTAGATTCTGTTCTCTTTCCTAGGTTTTCTATCTCCAGAATTGCCTCCATTTGAGTTATTTTTGTTGCTTCTATTTCTACTTTTTGGACTTGAACAGTCTTATTCATTTCCTTGACCTATTTGATTGTATTTTCACATATTTTCTTAAGAGATTTGTTTCTTCTTTAAGGATTTTCTCCTGTTTGATTTTATTTTCACGTGTTTCTTTAAGTAATTTATTTATTTCCTCTTTAATGGCTCCTATCATCTGCATAAGATAAAAATTAATGTCATTTTCTTGTTCTACAGGTGTGATATGATATCCAAAGCTTATGTAATAAGGCATCAGCATTGTGATGGTAGAATATTGGACTGTCTTCTGCATTTTGTTCTTATGCTTCTCTTTAGCCATCTGATCATTACTGGTGTTGGCTGACCTGGTAGATTCTGAGAGTAGGAGGACTCTGGGATTCATTCTCTTGGGTAGCAGCAGGCCTCCCATAAGGCAGGAAGAGCTGTAGACTGTGCTGTAGACCTGATTACAGGTAGAGATGTGAATGGGAAATAAGATGGAGCTCTTAAATGACAGTCTAACCACATGGATGCTGGGCTTGCTAGTGGGACAGGAGGCAGGGGAATAGGTTACAGTGTCTCACATGGTTCTCCTGTGTGGGAGCCAGCCCCCAAAAAGACAGGCAGAGCTTCAGCTGGAACAAGAGACGTTAGAACTAATGTTGGGAGACAAAGTTATATGATCTGTGTATTGGAACAACATGAATTTATTCCTGCTTACTGAGTTCTGTATAGATAAAGAAATATTTTGACAGCCAAGCTACAAGAATCCCCCGACCACATTACCTGACTAATTTCCACCTCACTAGTTCCTTACTTCCACTGTGGAACCTGGCTATCTCTGGGAAATATAATAAAAACGTCCCTTAGAATAAGACAAAATCTTTAACAGATAAACATCTGACAGAGGATTAACATCCACAATATACAAAGAACTAAAAAAAATAATAGAAACAGGTGACCCACCTAAAAATGGGTCAGTAGTCTAAGCAGAGAATTCTAAACAGAAAATATCAAAATTGCTAAAAATTACTGCAAAAAAATTGGTCAACCTAAGCAATTAGGGAAAGGCAAATAAAATAGAATTATCCTCTTTCTCACCCCAGTCAGAATGGCTAATATCAACAAGACAGCTGACAACAAATGCTGGTGAGGTTGTGGGGAAAGGAGACTCCTTATTCACTGCTGATGAGAATGCAAATTGAGGCACACATTCTAGAAAACAGTGAGAAGAATGTTCAAAAAATCTAAAATATAAATAAGTCTTCTGTATGGCCCAGCTATACTACACCTTCACATAGCCACAAAAGAATCAATCTCAAGCTTATTTCTCAGATTTTCAACCTTATTTAATTCTGAACCCTTTGCTACACAAATTGAGTAAGCAGTACAAGTCAGAAAGCTATAACATGTATCAACAGTAGGTGATCTTGAAAATTTTTGATGACTCTCAGAGAAGAAACACATGAGAGAGTGATCATAGACATATCCACTGATTTTCTCCCAGGGATAAGACATTGAGATGTTAGAGCCTTCTTCTTGTGTAGTCTCTGCCCTTGAGGAGCAGGGAATGAACATCCATTGATCAATTTGTATAATAAGCTTCAGAGGGATACAGTTCCCAGGGCACACCATAACTCTTATAATTACCAAGACAGAACTTACCTCATGTCTTTCCCGGAAAAAATCATCCAGGTTCTTTTCTCCATGTTTGATTTTTTCATCTTTTTCTTTTAGACAGACCTTCTATCATTCATAACCAACATTCCTGGAGCAAGTAAAATTCAAAGGAATTGAACCATGGTGAGTACATGCCAAGCCTATATAGTCCATGATGGAAATGATAAATGAAGTGGTTGATAGTAAGAGTATTAACTTTACAGCTATTATATGTAGAAGTTGCTCTTATGTGTACTATCTGAAAAACTAGAGTCAATAGGATATTTGCTTTAAGTTACATTTTTATAGTGACCATTTACTTTGAATCTATATGTTGTAGGTAGATTGTTGAGGAAATAATACGGTTTTTATTTTTGGTATGCTTTTTGGGTTTTGTTTTGATTTGATTTGATTTGGTTGGTTGGTTGGTTGATTAGTTGTTTGGGTTTGGGGGTCGTTTTTTGCTGTTTGTTTGTTTGTTTGTTTGTTTGTTTGTTTTACCATGATGCTCTGATACCGAAGACTCCCCTGAACAAAAGAGTTTAGTTACATAGTTACCATTGTGAGTTATACAATGTAGACATGGTGACATAATTTAAAGTAAAATTGTTCTCTCATTTTGCATTTTATGATCTCAACCAAGAAAGCCATAGCTTCTATTCTCTCACAGCCTACAATAAGCATTTGTGACTTTTCTTTCACACTTACTTGCTTGGGACTCTCTCAGGCTTCGTCTGATAGACCAGCCTCCCTTTCTACTCCTAGTTTCCTTTTGTATAGTATGCTCACTAGAATTTCTCTTCAAGAGGAAAGAGTTGGCTTGCTGTTAGCAAAGAAATTAGTTTCTAAAATCTGAATTTATCTATAGACAGCATATTCTTGTCTCTCCTTTACAGTGTGAAGATGAAAACAGATTTAAAGACCAAGATGTTTTCTATTTTTTTAATTTAAGGGGAGGTACATGAATGAAGTACCATAAATTATGCAGTAATTCATTTGGGTTTTCCACATTTGGGGAAATCTCAGGAGTCAGAACATCTGGAGTACAATGGTTATTCACATTTTTGATCATAGTGTCTTCCTTGCCAAGGAAGCATGGTGGGCAAATGTTTTATTAATTATTTCTCAAATAAGTAGAATTCCAAATGCCTTCAAGTATTACCCCTATGAAATGCAATAAGTACTTGTAGAGGGTAGACTTTGCATACATGCCAAAACATATGAGGATCAGGTATGAGACAATGTTCAGAACTGCACTGAGAAGCAGGTGATCAGACATTTTGTTCGAACACCAACTATTTCCTTTCTATTTGTTGAGAATTCTCGATGTAGATGTTGATAAATTTATGTCTGTGTCCACTTACATTCAATTACTCTACTGAGCAAAAGTAATATACAGATTTTTGAAGAGACACTATAAAAAACCTTTGGTGCATAAACATTGGAATAATACAGGTGAAATAAGAAAAATGGAAGAATAGCAGAGATTAGCTACAATGTCCTCTCTGCCTCTTACCACTTAGATTTAGAAACATTAGAGAGTCATTGGCAACTTTTTTTTATTCATTTGAGTAGGTCTCATACTCAAGCAGACTCTGTTAGCCAGACATTAACATAATTTTTCTACTTGTTCCAGCTCTTATTTCTTATCTTCTGTTACAGAAATCTTGAGCTTCTCCTTTCATGTATAATAATGTGAAAAACTCATACTGCTGTGCCTCTATCCTTAACTTTCTCTGTTCTAAATCCTTTGTTGGGTCCAAGCCACAAGGAAAATTATAATTTATAAAGTGATTTTTTTCAGTGCAGTCAGTGCACTGTATCATCCATCATCCAGCCTTATCTATCATCTATCCATCATTACCTCTCTGTGTATATCTCTATGTATTTTGGGAGTTGTCCTGGACTGTTTCTGACATGTCATTCTTCACTATTCCTTCAACAACTGTGCACTTAAACACTTTTGCTAGGAACACTTGCTTCCTTGATTCTTTCATTTGGGCTATTAATTTTCCCTGCTAAAAAAAATCATTATTCTCATATCTCCAACTAGGTAATTCTTTTGTCAAACACCCATCCTCAGGGACTCCATCCCTTAATTCACCAACCCATACTGCATTCAAATATGCCTTCTGCACCAATGGGAGGAGAAGCCCTTGATCCTGCCAAGGCTGAATCCCCAAGTGTAGGAGAATGTCGGGAGGGGGAGGGGGCTTGGGTGGATGTGTGGAGGAGCACACTCACAGAAGAAGGGGGAAGGGGAATGAGATAGGGAGTTTATGGATGGGAAACCTGGAAAGGAGATAACATTTGAAATGTAAATAAATTTTTAAAAATAAAAAAAAAGAAAGATGCCCTCTGATCCCATTAAGCAAATAAACTTTATCCTAGTGTTTAATTATTCGGTATTAAAACTGCCACATCCTACATCCATCTCTACTTGTCAGAGGTGAAAATGTGAGTGACAAAACAAAACTGCATCTTTATTTCCACTACATCAAACACAGACCTGCCCAAGGAAACTTTTCTTGAAGAAGCACTTCCACAAAACTTTCAAGAACCAATAAAATTCTAAATCAAGTCTTTGGCAATTATTGATATAATTTACCTTTTTGTCCAGCAATACAGACACTAGGAACAGAGCAAGTAGATTGTTTATTACATGTGAACTACTTAAGAGGATGGTATTTATAATGTAACAGTTCTTTTAAATAATAGTTTAGTTGTTGCTTTTACTATAGATAGGAATTCATGAGACAGGCTAACACTGCAGTGAACAAAATTTCTGTGTAGTTCTTGGATGAAGTCTAGAAACTTGCAGATGCTGGGTAAGCATTTAAACACTGAACTACAACCCCAAGACAATGTGACTTCTGAATACCTCCAAACAAAACCTGTAGCATCCAGACCCTCTACTTTATCTTTCAGATTTAAGGTTCATTCTTTCTGCTTTCTCTTTTCCATGTATATTACACTCATCACAGAACATGTTCATTATTTTTATCTTAAACTTTGGTTTTAAGAAGCAATATCAGGAAATAAAAACATGCTACTGACTGAATAGCTTCTTACCTTAATCACATTTAAGAAGAGGGGTTTTTAGTCAGAAATGGAGGGTGTTTGGTCATTTTATATGCAAATGAATGGATGAAGAAAATGAGCATTGAGTATTTTCAAAGATGAAAGTTTAAAAGAAATTTTCTTATATTCTAATCACCCCCATCACCATCAATTCTTCATTAATGTCTCCTAGCATTCAATGTCTGCATTTATTCTTCCTATTGCCTTTGTTTTAATGGCAGGATACTTAGGAAAGAACCATGAGCCATGTGCTGATGACTCAAAAAAAACATATTCTTGAGGCTTCTATAGGAAAGGATACATTGTTAGATTACATAAAAATATTAATTGAAGGGAAAACAAGATAAATTGTTGGGACATACAGGTGTGTATGCTGGGGAATGAATAAACTACAATCGATTGAAGAGCTAGGGTAGTAAGTAGAGATGTTTTTTCTATATCTTTCTCCTATATTACTTATCTTGTGTCATGTACTGTTTTTCTTTGGAGCTAGAGTTGGTGAAGATTTTTAGACAGATGCTTAGGCTGTCCTACCAATGTTACATAAGTAGAAAGTTATTTGTTCATATGTTCATTGTTTCATTAATTTGGCTGTCAAAATGGTGTCAAAATCTTCCTCTTTGTCAAATAATCATGTGATATTGACACCTGATGAAAATGGAAATCATCCAGAGAGCCAAGAAATGTATCACATACACAAAATAGCCAGAAATTAAAATAATAAAGGTTTCTAAGAATGAGAGTTCAGAGATACAGAGAAGGTATGATCATGAACATGATCAAAATGTTCTAAATGATCAGAATTTAGTGTAGTCATTGAAAAACATTGAGAAGAGAGACTGTGCATCAGAGTGTATCTGTCATAAAGAAAGGATTTACTGTACTTTTAGAAACTGAATGTTTTGATCTAAATACTTCCAGAGATTCGCTGGTCTTTATGTGGTTTAAAATTTGGAGAGTTACTAGTTCTAATAGAGATAAGAGAAGAAGGAAGGTTAATATTATGAGACAGTCTTATCAATGAATGAGAAAATGCAGGATTCCTAATTTTCATAGTAATGAAACTGTTATGTATGTTTATCTTAATACATAAAAGGACAGACATCTTAGAGACTATGGTGTATGTTTCTCAATCTTTCTCTCCCATAGGTGTCTAGCTTATTTGTCAACAGCATGAAACCAGGAAACCAAACAAGTATTTTAGAATTTTTACTTCTGGGATTTTCCCAAGATCCAGAGCATCAACCCATGCTATTTGGACTGTTTCTGCTCATGTTTGTGGTCACTGTGCTTGGGAATCTGCTCATCATTCTGGTCGTCAGCATTGACTCTCACCTGCATACTCCCATGTACTTCTTCCTATCTAATCTGTCCTTTTCTGACATTTGTTTTATCACAACAACAATCCCTAAGATGTTGGTGAACATCCAAACACAAAGCAAGTCCATCACCTATGCAGAATGCATCACCCAGATGTATTTTTTCATGGTCTTTTCGGGCATGGACACATTCCTCCTCACCGTGATGGCCTATGATCGATTTGTGGCCATCTGTTACCCCCTACACTATCCAGTCATTATGAATCTTCATCTAAGTGGCTTGTTGGTTCTTGTATCATGGTTCATTAGCTTCTCATATTCTCTGATTCAGAGTCTGTTAATGCTGCGACTGTCCTTCTGTACCAATCAGATAATTAAACACTTTTATTGTGAGCATGCCACAGCCCTCATGATAGCCTGCTCAGACACACTAATCAATCATATCCTCCTTTACATACTGATATGTGTCCTTGGCTTTGTTCCTTTCTCAGGGATCATTTATTCCTACTCTAAAATTGTTTCCTCTATTTTGAGAATCCCATCAACAGATGGAAAATATAAAGCATTTTCTACCTGTGGGTCTCACCTATCAGTGGTTTCTTTATTCTATGGGACAGGCCTTGGTGTGTACCTTAGTTCTGATGCATCTTCCTCTTCTAAGAAGGGCATGGTGGCGTCAGTAATGTATACAGTGGTCACACCCATGTTGAACCCTTTCATCTACAGCTTGAGAAACAAAGACTTTAAGAAAGCTTTACAAACACTTGGGACAATACTTTTTTAAAGTTATAACTTTACTTGTTTCAGTATTCTGAGATGACAAAAGTAAAATTGTGAACCAAAATAATT
Source organism: Rattus rattus (assembly GCF_011064425.1). Classification (NCBI taxonomy): domain Eukaryota; kingdom Metazoa; phylum Chordata; class Mammalia; order Rodentia; family Muridae; genus Rattus; species Rattus rattus. The sequence continues at coordinate 16,514,280 of NC_046161.1, read as the reverse complement.
TGTCCCTTAATTATGTATAATTTTTATCCAGTTTGTTCTTCTGTCTTTGATCAAAATTATATAGAGAATACTTTCAGCTGAAATTTTTATGATACCTCATTCATTATCTTCAATCTATCCTCCTCCCCTCTTATAAGTGACATGTTTTTTCACTTCAGTTTAATGTTTACATTTCTTTAGGTCTATACAACCATTCAAATGACAATTCATGAGTTGTTTAATAAAATTTATAAATTAGTTCATTTTTAGAACATAAGACCATATACAGGTAAACAATACATGTTGCTATAAATGCTATATTAATTACTGATGTAGTAGAATATATGTTGTTATTAGACATTACTTTCTGGACAGGCTGGACCTAACCATGAATGTCTCTACTCACCACTCAGAAATCACTACTGAGATTTTGGACCTGAATTTTTCTACTGGAGAGAAAATTTTATCTTTACCTCCTGACTGAAATGTTCTTCAATGATGTGGATACTTTTGTCCTCCTGGCTTCTATGTTAAAATGTTAGAAACAGGGTGATTGTATTAAAAAGAGAAGGATTGGGAAGCAATCTGGTTGATTTCTAATGCTGCCCTCAGGAATATAGCTCTTTTAAAAACATAAGACCCAGGGAGCTTTCTTGCCTCTGCTACAACAGAAGACCATAGTAGGAAAGCGCCATCTATGAACCAGAAAATTGGCTCTCAGTCAAAACTGCATCTGACTCCATCTGTGCCCAGGGCTAAAACTGTCCCACAGCCCTCCGAAACAAAACCTGCCAGGAGAAGCTGGTCTCCCAAGAGTGCTTTCACTCCTAAACCCCCAGGTCAGACCCCACTTGTGCCCTACTAACTCTCCAAAGAAGAACCAGCCAGGAGTGTACAGGGCATAAAAACCAACAAGCAGCCTGGGACAGGATATTCCAATCTCCATATGCACCCACAGCTAAGAACACAGACCTCTGGACCCAAAGCCTGCCAGGAGACAGCTGACCTCCCAGGAGTGATCACACTCTTAAGATCACAGGCTCACAGACCCACAGGAGTGCCAAGCTCCACTCACACACAGCACAACTAACATCAGAGATAAGCGGGTGGAAAGAGGCAAGAGCAAGAACCTAAGCTACAGGAACCACTACTACTTGGCATCATCAGAACCTAGTTCTCCCACGACAGCACATACTTGATACCCCATCACACCAGAAAAGCAATATTTGAATTTAAAATAACATCTCATGATGATGATAGAGGACTTTAAGAAGGACATTAGTAATTCCCTTAAAGAAAACAGAACAGAGGTAAACAAGTAAAAGCCCTTAAAAAGGAAACACAAACATCCTTTAAAGATAAACATTAAAAAAAACACAACAAAACGGGTGAAGGAATTGAACAAAAATATCCAGGATCTAAAAATTGAAATAGAAACAGTAAAGAAATCACAAAGAGAGACAAATCTGGAGAGTGAAACCCTAGAGAAAAAGATCGGAAGTCACAGATACAAGTATCACCAACAGAATATAAGAGTTTGAAAAGATAATCACAAAACCAGGAAAGCAAAGAACTTCTAGAGGAATCACCATACCTGACCTCAAGTTGTATTACAGAGCAATCATGATATAAAAAAAACTTCATGGTATTGGTACAGAGGCAGACAGATAGATAAATGGAATAGAACTGAAGCCCCAGGAACAAACCCACACCTATCTTTGACAAAGAAGCTAAAATCTTCCAGTGGAAAAATGAAAGCATTTTCAACAAATGGTGCAGGTTAAACTGGAGGTCAGCCTATTGAAGAAGGCAAATTGACCCATTCTTATCTCCTTGGACAAAGATCAAGTTCAAGTGGATCAAACACCCTCACATAAAACGAGAAACACTAAAACTAATAGACGAGAAAGTGGGGGAGAGCCTTGAACACATAGGCACAGGGGAAATTTTCCTAAACAGAATGCCAATGGCTTATGCTCTAAGATAAAGAATTGAAAAATGGGACCTCATAAAATTGCAAAGGTTCTGTAAGGCAAAGAAAACTGTCAATGGGACAAAACAGCAACAAACAGACTTTGAAAAGGTATTTACCAATCCTACATCTAATAAAGGGCTAATATCTAATATATACAAAGAACATAAGAAATTAGACTTCACAGGATCAAATAAATCAAACTAAAAAGTGGGTTAAAGAGCTAAACAAAAAATTCTCAACTGAGAAATACTGAATGGCTGAGAAGCACATAAAGAAATTTTCAACATCCTTAGCCATCAGGGAAGTGCAAATCAAAAGAATCATGAGATTCCACCACACAACAGTCAGAATGGCAAAGATCAAAAACTCAGGAGACAGTAGATGCTGGTGAGGATGTGGGAAAACAGGAACACTCCTCATTTTTACTGGGATTGCAAGCTGGTACAACCACTCTGAAAACCATTCTGGCAGTTCCTCAGAAAATTTGACATAGTACTAACCTGAGGACCCAGATATGCCACTCCTGGACATACACCCAAAAGATGCTCCAACATAAAACAAGGACACATGTTCATAACAGGCTTATTTATAACAGCTAGAAGCTGGAAAGAAGCCAGATGTTCTTCAAGAAAGTAATAGATATAGAAAACGTGGTACATTTACACAATGAAATACTACTCAGCTATTAAAAACAATGACTACATGAAATTCTTAGGCAAATGGAGGGATCTAGAAAATATCATCCTGAATGAGGTAACCCAGTCACAAAAGAACACAAATGGTATGCACTCACTGATAAGTGAATATTAGCCCAAAAGCTTGGAATACCTAAGAAAAAATTCACAGATCATATGAAGCCCAAGAAGAAGGAAAACCAAATGTGAATGCTTCATTCTTAGAAGGGAGAACAAGATACTCACAGGAGGAAATACAGGGTCATCCAGAGACTTCCCCATCTGGGGACCAATCGCATAGGCTGCCACCAAACCCAGTCACTATTGCTGATGCCAAGAAATACTTGCTCACATGATAGAACTGTCTCCTGGGAGTCTCTTCCAGAGCCCAACTGATACAGATAAAGATGGTTGCATCTAACCATTGGACTGAACATGTAGGAAGTAGAAAAAAGACTAAAGGAGTTTAAGGGGTTTGCAACATGATAGGAAATAAACAATATCAACCAACCAAACCCCAACAGAGCTGCCAGGGACTAAACCACCAAACAATGGCTACACATCGAGGAACCCATGACTCCAGCCACATATGTGGCAGAGGATGGCATTGTCTAGTATCAGTGGCAGGAAAATCCCTTGGTCCTATGAAGGCTTTTTCCCCAATGTAGGGTAATGCCAGGGCATTGAGGTCTAAGTGGGTGGGTAGTAATGAAAGCATCCCCATAGAAGCATGGGGAGGGAGAGGGGATATATGAGGGGGAAGGGGATAACATTTAAAATGTAAAAACATAAAATATCCAAGAAAAATAACATTAAAAAGAGAAATAACAGCAGAAATCTTTCCAGATACCGTTAGTAAACATGGTGTGTATCAATGATGGTTTTCCTTCTCTGCTTTATTAATTGTATTTTATTTTTGACTTGCTGAATATAAAAAAGGAATGATTTACTTTTTAAAAAACCAAGAATCAATACAACCAGGAGCTGGTTCATTAAGAAAATCAACATGATAAATAAACCCTTACCCAGACTAACCATAGGACACAGAGATTATCTCATTTAACAAATTAGAAATAAAAAGAGAAATATAACAACAGAAAATGAGGATATCCAAAAATAATCAAATCCAACTACAAAAACCTATATTCAACAAAACTGGAAAATAGTGATGAAATGGACAATTATCTAGACAGACACTAAGTATGAAAGTCAAATCAGGATCAGATAAAACATCTAAACAATCCCATAATGCTGAAGAAATAGAAGCAGTCATTAAAAGTCTCACAACCAGCTGCCGCCGCGGAGAGCTCGTAGGCAGCACCCCACGAGCAAACTTGAGCCTCGGGACAACAGGTAAGACCAACTTTTCTGCTGCAAGCGACCTGCCTGATGAACTCAGGACACACAGAGGCAAAATTCCTCTAGGACCGAGCACTTCCGGTGGTTAGGGGGAGTCCCAAACCCGTGGATCCCTGCCCACAGCAGCTCTCTGCTCCCAAACCCCCTGGGAGAGACACCTCACCGCCTGGTCAGGTGGGCACTCCTGAGGCTGCAGAGCGGAAGAGACCAACAACGCCCAAGAGGAAACTGTATACGGCCTCTGGGTTCCCATAGAGGAGGGCCCAGGAGCAGCAGGACCGCTGTGTCTGACACACCACCAGAACCTGAAAGGACCTACCAGATAAACAGTTCTCTGCACCCAAATCCCATAGGAGGGAGAGCTAAACCTTCAGAGAGGCAGACAGGCCTGAGAAACCAGAAGAGACTGCACTCTGCACACATCTCTGACACCAGAGGAAATCACCAAACGCCATCTGGAACCCTGGTGCACAGAAGCTCCCGGAAAGGGCAGAGCAGATCTTCCTGGTTGCTGCCACCCCGGAGAGCTCATAAGCAACACCCCACGAGCAAACTTGAGCCTCGGAACCACAGGTGAGACCAAC